>NW_008825150.1:914503-950835 GCF_000699105.1 Pygoscelis adeliae
GGATTTAAAAGACGGGTAGATGAGGCGCTTAGGGACATGGTTTAGTGGGCATGGTGGTGTTGGGTTGACGGTTGGACTCGATGATCTTGGAGGTCACTTCCAACCTTAATGATTCCATGATTCTATGATTCTAAGTGAGATGTTTTCATTTGCAGCCTCCAATGAAACCTCGGCTTAAAACTCTGAGAATTTAGTTTTTTAAATTAATATTTTTTTCTCTGGGTTTGTTTCAGTGAGGAGTAATTTATATATTTTATATTAATTGGTAGTGAGAAGACATCCAATTTTGGAGTTGCTGGGTAGGTAAAAAGCAGCTATCATTGTTGGATATTTCCTCATGCAGATAGGAGCCGGAAATGTTTAAAATAATGTTGGAATTGAAAATCACTTGTCTCAATCTTTTTTGCTGCCAAATTGAGAAGGTGGCATTTGTTAGTGTCGCAAATATGCTGGGTGGTAGTTAAGTTAGGAGAAGTTAG
Organism: Pygoscelis adeliae; assembly: GCF_000699105.1. Taxonomy (NCBI): domain Eukaryota; kingdom Metazoa; phylum Chordata; class Aves; order Sphenisciformes; family Spheniscidae; genus Pygoscelis; species Pygoscelis adeliae. The sequence goes on from NW_008825150.1 coordinate 914,983, forward strand.
TTATTGCAAACTTTATTCTGAAAAGGGCCAACTAAGCTAATAATTGTTTTGGGAATTTTTATTTTTAAGTTCATAAGATTTTATTAAAAATACAGTTTAGTAATGCTCAATTCATCAAGGATTTTAATACTTCTAGAGGGAACGCTGTTAAGATTTCTATGCTTAAAATCTCTTTTCTCCTTGCTTCCAGAACTCGTATGTCATTCAGACACATCTGAGCAAATGAATTATTTTTGTGTTTGTTTAAAAATATTAATATTGTTAGCAAACTACTTTGTTATGGTGAGTTTAGTACAGCATACACATATCTGATATGTGCTTGTGTTAAAGGCATGAGACCATATATGTAGGGGGTATGTTTGGCTTAGTACCAAAGACATATTTTGTTTATGAATAGGAGGGATTGGATCTTAAAAAAAAAAAAAAAAATACAAAGGTTCATTTTCATAATTCTCTACATTGCCAGGCTTTACAAATGCCTGGTTTTGTAAACATTTGATTGAACAAAAATAGTTAATAACGGTACTACTCATTTTAGTCTTGTCTGAAGATACTGTGTCACTTGCATTGAAATTTTTGTGTCTGTGGAAGGGGATTAAGTAACTGTAAGTCTTTGGTACAGAAAATACAACTTGAAGATTTTTCTTCGGTTTTGCAGCGTTCCTGTTCCAGTAGTCAGTCTAGAGAAAATTCCTAACCTAGTGAAGGCAGATGGTGCCAATGTTAAAATGAATTCTGCAACCACTACCACCATCACCTCCTCCTCGGCCTCTTCATCCACCATACCTGCTCCAACTTTGGTTAAATCTGGTTTGACATCGAAGTCAGTGCCACCATCACCAGAAAAGATTCTGAACGGCAAAGGAATTATAGCTCCATCAATAGACAAGAAACACCAAAATGGCACTAAAAGCAGTAACAAGCCTTACAAAAGACTTTCAGGTAAGTGATGATGTAGTTCATCTTTTGAGGGTAGTCCGTCTTTCTTCATTAATATTTCTATAGCTCAGAAATAATGTACTAATAAAATGCTGTAGCCTGGTTTTGGTTTGATTTTTTTACTGTAAGATGCCAGTTTGCATATATGAAAAAGAAAGCTTTCACATTCTTAGCATGTGCAAAATATTTTCGAAGTACACATTCTATTTAGCTTCAAATTAGAGTGTTTAATGTGTTTCTCAACTGGTCAACAGGCCAAATATAAATTTTCAAGGAAGTAAATTCATTAAAACAGAAAGGCAGAAGGCTTCCTCAAGCCATTATGTAGTTTGGGTCTGTTTACAACAAAAGAAAACGTGCCTTGGTTGAGTGACTTTAGTATAGTCATGATCAAGTTGAACAGTTGAGGTTTAAGACATTGGATTATCCACCAAGTCATGATTTTTTAAAGAATCTTCTTTCTTGGTTTTAAATACTAGAAAATCCGAAGAAGAGATGGGAAGTGCTGGGGAAGTCTTAAAAGTCCTGATTCCCCTCCACCCCTCTCCCCCTGTCATTCACACGAGTGAAGACATTTGTAGCATGGAGATTTCAATCTTTCTCAGGAAGGCAGGACCGTGGGGTTCAGGGAGTGACCTTAAATGTAGAAATGCCCTGGATGGCCTTAGGCAGGGCAGTATTGAGGATGCAGGTCCTCATGCAAATCCGCCACTGAAGCACAGAACGCCCCATTGTGGGAAGGCAGAGGCTCTGTTAGAAAGGTTGCCATCCATTGGAAGGAAGAATTATTTTCCGTGGAGTTCCCCGGAGGTGACCCATGCCAGCTGCTGGGCAGCGAGGAGAGAATTTGCCCCTTAAAGCTTGAAAACATATTTTTGTTCAGAATGGAAGGAAACAAAGTGTTTTGAGGGTTTGGGTTTTTTTGGGGTTTTTTGTTTTGTTTTTGTTTGTTTGTTTGTTTTTAACAAAAGTAACTGACTCGAGTTTACGGCTTCAGAAGCTGTGCAGGGTCTATTCATCAGCTGGCAGTACTTTGTGATTTGGGCAGGAACGTCTTGTGTGTACCGAAAGGCTAATTTTGCTAATGGCAGCATGATCTGCATTAGATCGTTGGTTTGGCAGAAAGTTAGTGCACATGATTTCTAAATGTGCACTAGTTATGAACCAAGTATAAATTGTACAAGATAAATGCTTTCATTTCCAGTTAATGAGTGTGCCCTATTTTTTGACTGAATATCAGGTTTATTCTTCTCAGTTTCTCAAATTTGGCAGTTAGCCTATGGTACTGCTACCTTGGCTTGATTCCAGACCAGTGCGAGGTGTTTGCTAGGGCTGTGTGTGGTATGGAACAACGCCATTGCCTTAAAGGATTCAGTACACTGATTGCTTTCATAACTAGTTAAAGGTGGCATATAAGAAAACAGAACCGTTGTTCATGATAGCGTTCCACAAAATGAAAAAATATTAAGAGACAGTAGCTGATTAGGCTTTTAAACCTTACATTTCACTTGCTAAGATCCAATTTGTTATTTAATAAAAACTATGTATTTTGCAGTTAATTTAAAATATTGGTTTCTTTTAACCTATTATTTCCTGTAATGGTTTAGATGCTTAATTTAGCTAATCAGTTCTGAATTCCTGCTTGGGCAATTGAAACTGATACTTTCTGAGATACTTGTTTTTCTCATGTCACCACATACCACTGCAGGGCTCTAGGTGATGTTCGTACCTTTTTTGTACAAGTGCGTGCTGAAATGTGTTCATAAAGGAGAATAATTTCTGTAGGGCCTTCCTTCCACTTGCTTGCTTTTTCTGTGGAGATGACTCCACCATTATTCTGTCTCTAAGCTGTCACTCGCAGTGTCTTCTAGGCTAGGGAAAGTTTCACTGGTGGAAATTTCCAAATAGGCTGGAACTCTGCACAGGACCGTTTGAGCACTCTGATAGGCATTAGTTTACTTTTATATGGTTAACAAATCCACACAATTGATACTTTTTTTTAAAGCTCCTCTGTTGTTATCAGATTTAGAATCTGTTCAGTCTTGCTTCTGATGCCTCACGTATTGATGCAGCAACACAATAATTTAGCAATGATGCAAACAGGAGAAGTCCTGAGAGCACTGTAGATGAATTGCCTGTAGATTGTGTGTCACTATGATGGACTCCTCTCCATTGTTATACAGAACTGTGCAAAGGCTGAGAAAAAGATCTTGGAAGGTCAATGAGATGATTATTTTAGATATCCCATAGATTTCATTTCATTTCACATTAAAAGAATGAGACGGTGACTAGGGGATTTAGGTTTCCCTCAGTGCGCTGCTGTGGAACTGTGCAGCTGTGAATTTTTGAAGCTCCTTAATAGGTCTGACTGGTTTACATCTGTTTTCTTTCTTTTTTAGCAACCTCCGCTCTCTCTCATACCGTTTCCCTGACTGTGGCTGAAGTTTGTTTTTTTTCTTTGCTGAGAGCTGGTGGTTGTTTGGGCAATGAATGAACCTGCCCCCTTTTCAGGAGCACTGTTGTTGGTGAGAGAGAGGAAACAGGTTGTGGAACCACAAAAGTCACTCTGTAGCTGCCCACCATAAGTGGATCTGTGTTCCCTAGTAGCAAACTGAAGAAAAAAAAAAATCTTTTTCCTAAATCTTCCTTAGTTCTTGTTCTCTTTGGGGTGAAGTTAAAGAATGCAGATACCCAGTTTACACCAAGAATATTTGTTATGTTGCAAACAGGCATTTGAGACAATTCGGTTTTGACCCTTCCTCTTCTTTCAGTGAGGTTATAATGAATGCTCTTCACTCCGTTCACCGAACGTGGAGAAGTGGAATCCATTCTGGAGAAACAGCTTTCTCAAGCTGTGCCTGTGCACAGGAGTCTAGGGGTTCTCACGCTACGCATTTCCTAATACAGAGATAGTCAGAAGCTGCATTTTGTTATTGAGAAGATGCTAATCTTCATTTAATGTGTTGCCCAAACCAGGCATGTCTGTAGCTGGCAATTAGATGTTCGTGATTTCTCTGGAACAGTCACGCACGCTTCAGCCAGGAGAAGTGGTTTCCTGTTTGTTTAGTATTTTCTGTTTCTCAGGGAAAGCATGTTGTTTTGTTGTTCGGTAGATGGCAGAGGCTTCCACTTTTTCTGACGATAACTCATTCTGCTGATTTTACCTCTATATGGTTTCCTAAAAACTGGCTTTGCTGTAACCAGTGCTGGAAGTCTTTCTTGGTTGGGACACTCTTATTGACAAGTAGCAATCTGGATGCTCCTGAAGGGAGCACTTTTGATTTTTGAAGTGTGTTTCCCTGTTGGTCCAAAACAGTCCTCGCCTGGTGACTTTCAGAGCGCATTCCACAGCCTTACGATGACCCTCAGGATTTTTCTTTTGAAGACATATTTATAAGTCCATATAGTCTATTTAGTTTGTTTTTTAATTTGTGTTGAAGGTTTTTAGGCCGGTGAGTCAGGAAACTGTGATAGGAATATCATACACTCAAAAAACAGGAGTAATTAACTCCTTTAGTTCATGAACATGCACTTCCATCCATTAAGTAGAAAAAAATCTTTATTATATTTAGTCATACACAGCTACTTTTCTGTTTCTGTTGTGCTGTAAAGGCCACAGAAACTACAACTATTTGTGACAGATTTCAGTCCCTTTGTAGATTTCACCAAAAAACCAGTGCCAACTGTTTTTTCCAAGCTCACTTTTTGGTATGTCTCTCCTACTAGGTCGATAACATAACCATTTAATGTTTGCTTTACCATTTTTAAGTCCATATAGCAGAATACATAAAACTGCTAATTTAGTAATTGTGATATCTGGACGACAGTTGTCTTCTAACGTAGGCTACTTGGCCTCACGTTTCTTCTTCCAGCTATGTTCTACTTGCTGTGATGCTGTCTTAACATTGTGACATAGCTGTGAATTGCCGTCTTCCATCTTAGCTCTGATTTGTTTGTTTATAAAGAATTTTTAGATCCTCAGATTAAATGTTGTATTTGAGTACAGGATGTTTATTTTATCTGAATGTAACACCACTGTATAGTTAAAATAGGCTTTGGTAAATAGTTTATATTCCACTATCAAACAAAAGCAAACCAGTCTGCCAATTAAAACGTACAATGTCAAGGCGTATAAAGATAATGGTAGATTTTTTTGGTGGCATAAATTAAAAAGTGTATGGCCATAGTATTGTTACAGCTCTGTAGTGCAAGCCCTAAAATTATATTAACATAACCTGAAGGTGGTGATGTTATCTGTGGTATACAAATACTAAAATATTAATGAAAATGAAATATGCAAATACAGCATATTAAATATTAATGCACTTTTAATGTTAATCATGAGTAGAACTCATGTAAATGCCTTTTTTTCATAATCTCTGCAAACTTTAAACTCCATGCCTCCCTTCGCTTAGGGAAATAAGAACTAACATACACATTATTTTTACACAGATCTCAGGGACAGATTTAGATAAATTTTGTTTTTAAAATGCCACTAGTAATCTTGCATTAACTTTTGAGACACCATGGGTTGTTTTTCAGAGTTTCCGAGTGTGTCAAAGAAATGTTGTTCAAAGCACTTGCAATATTTAGTCTGTATGTGTCTTAGCCAAACTCAGAAGCTAGACTTGCAAGTGCTGTATTTCACGGCCTCGGAGGCAGCCAGCGTTAGAGAGGGAATTGAACTTGCGGTTATTTAGCTTGGTCCTGTGTTTGGGCCACTCTGTTGAGCACAGCTCTGTAAGCAGACTTATTTCTATGAAGTCTGTGGTTGAAATCCTGCTCTAAATAGTTTGAAACATGTAAGGACAAAAAAATGCACAACTGTGAGTGATGCACATCACACTGTTAAGGGGTGCTGGGGTTGGGAACAGTGGTTCAGGTTGAGCCTGGTTGAATTAAGTACTATCAAGCAAAAATTATAGCTACTCTGGTTAAAATTTCTGTAATAATCTTTTTTTTTTCCCCTCCTTTTTCTCCGCACCCCCACATCAAACAGAAAGAGAATTTGACCCAAATAAACACTGTGGAGTACTGGATCCTGAAACAAAGAAACCTTGCACAAGATCGCTCACCTGCAAGGTATTTTTCTTAGAAGATAAAATATCAGATGCTTTGTTATAGTTTAAATCCTACCACAGTAGTTTGAGAGGTCATACCTGCTCCTGTCTTACAGACAATGGGTATGGTATTCAGACGCTGTCTTCAGGTAATTCTTTTGAGTAATTCTGTTTCTTTGAATCAGAGCATCTGCATTATTCCACTGATACTTCTAAAAAGATTTTTTTTTCTTGTCATTTTGTTATGCTAAAAGCATTAACGTTTCATGTAGAAGCACAAGTGTTATTTTAAATGCTCCTTTTTTGGTTCATGTGTGCAACAGTGTTGAAGTATAGTCAATTTTTAGTAAAAAATTAACATGATTTTTGTATAATAAATTACTTGGAGGCTGCCCTTGTGATAGTAATAAGTCTCATGTCAAAAAGCAGCAGCAATGCAAGACATTTATAATGAACGTTTGTATGTGTATGTGCTGCTTGTCGGTAGAGATGATCGGTTAAATTGGCTTTAAAGTGTATGCACATTTTTCAATCCAATGAAATCAATTTTTCATTGTAAGTTAAGAGCTACAATGATGTTACTTCTTAATATTTTAAAATTATTGGAATTATATTTTCTGTTTTGGAAAAGGTAAGTCAATAGACTCTATTATATGAAAATTGTTGCAAAAAGTAATTTTAGCCTTGATGTTGGCATTTCTTAAGAATGACTTCATAAATTATCAAAGATAATGTGGAATAACAGCTTTATTTCCATAACTGTGGCTAAAGTTGTTTGAAGTAGATTTTATCTTTTAGAGTTGTGGTATATCGGAAGTATAGAGGACTCATAAACAATGTCATGCACACACAAATGCTTTTTAACCACCCTATTTTTAGACTCATTCACTTAATCATCGACGAGCAGTTCCAGGCCGTAAAAAACAGTTTGACATCCTTCTAGCTGAACACAAAGCTCGATCCAGGGAAAAAGAAGTTGCAAAAGACAAAGAGCATCCACCATCTGCAAGGGAAACCTATCAGAGCCAGCCCACACCAGCACAAGACTCTCTGTCAGGATCTTCAGTGAACTCTGGGCAAGAATCTAAAGTAACATCTCCTGCAAAATCTAGACCACCAAACTCTGTACTTCCAAGGTAAACAATTCTCCAGTGTGGAATGTTGCATTCTGAAGGTGCTGTAAGAAATGTCGTAGTCTTTCATACGGCTTGTTTTGTAAGCTTTTGGTATTTCTTTAGGCTATTGCGTGATAAAACATACTAATAGAAGAGTTTCTCTTCGCAGTAGAAGATAGACTATGTTTATATTAACCTAAATCTGTCCATGGTAGCCTGTGATCTGATTGGGAATGGGATGACGAGTTGTGTCCACCCTCTGATTGGAATCTCAGACTAACTGCATTTTTTTGCTAAAATGGTCAGTAATAATTAGGAAAGTTTTCCAGTCAAGTCATTCTGACACTTTTAGGAATACAAGTCGATTTACATGAATCAGGGTAGGTACCAGTGGTGAAATTCTGTACATGTATGTAGAATTTTTCTCTGCAAATACTTCACCAATTACATTAATGGAATGCCTTGTAAAAAAAGGTGTAATTTAGTGTAAATGATGGTGTAAGCAGCTAGTTCTTAAAACTATTGCTTTGAAACTGTCCATAGCATGTCTTTCCTCATTTTGAAGATTTTTCTTGTAAAGGACAGAAACAGTCTTCAGGCAGACAATGCAAACTTCTAAAGACATCCCTTTAGAAAAAGTAGTATGATGTGTTGGATCTACTGAATTCTACTTATCCTCTGGTAAACTTCCCATATGTTTTGTTTTATTGGCTGGGGGATTTTTTGGTACTAGTTTTGGCTGGAGCAGATGGAGCTAAACTAGTTGGATTTGTTCATATTTATTTTGTTTCGTATGTCTCTTCTTTGCAGAAGCCTTGGTCAGGATTAAGTGCCCATTTGGGGGCTTTTGTACTAAGATAGTCCCTATTTCAAAGAGATATTTGTTGTATTTGCTATCTCAAGTCTTAGAGCGACAGCCGTTTCCAATGTTTTCTGTGTGTTCATCAAGCCGTAATGAAATTTTATTCATACAATGGCAGAGGTGCACCTTACAGGGTTTGAGTGAAAGGACAATGAAAGAATACCTGTGAATAAATAAAGTGGTGAGAAGTCTGCATAATTCTTGTAAAAGGAGTGACCTTACACAGTCCTTATGTAGAGAGGAGCATGGAGAGACAGGCAGGCATTGGTTTTAGTAGGTGTTACAGTCAAAGAAACAAAGTTGGAATGCGATTCAGTGAGAGTCTGCTGAAGAAATTGCAAAGGTGTAGTGGTAGATGAGGAGGATTTTAGCAGTCATATGTTGTGTTTGTACAATCTACGCTTCTGCTTCTGCTGCAGTGCCTCTGTTCCGTCGTCCTGTTTGTTTTTGTAAGTAGCCATGCCAGAGGAAAGCCTTGCAACCGCTTAGCTGGGAGCCAGCAAGCCTGCAGCTCTGCTGCTGGAAGAGGTTATGTGAGTGCTCCCTGCTCTGCTGAGGCAAAGCTTGCTGGTTTCACTGAAGGTGACTTGGCTTGACCTGGCGGACTTTTCCTGAAGGCCAACTTTTCCTGAGCTCTCGCACCATCTATCCCTTGCAACAGCGACTGCAGCAGTTATTTCTAGCTGATAGACGTTGTTGAGCAATCCCTGCTCGGTTCAGAAAAGGGCACCTGTCCACAGTCTTGGTGGCTGCTGTGTCCCGATAACATAAATTCATGAGATCGAAGATCATCATCTTCAGATTTTGCGCAGTGTGGACATCTCCTCCAACCCTAGAGGTCCATATACATACTTGGTTGTACAGACTGTAATTGAGAATCCTTTTCACACCTACTTCTAATCTGATTTGTTTCCAAGACTTTTGAAAGGCAAGGCACCATCGTACCCTGTGGTGCAGAGGCATTCCCACTTTGTTTTACTGGATTTTAGACAAAGGTAAAGAAAACCTACATGCTGTAAGAGGTCCTCCCAGTTACTTCACTTACTAATCTAGCTGTAGAGGGTGTCAGCTAAACACTCTTGTTATATTTAGTACACTAATTTCAGTAGTATTTTGGTATGAAATAAAATTTCATAACTGGACCCTTGGGATCAATCAAGTAGCAGAGTAATGGTGCTATGTAAGAAGATTATACATGTCTGGTTTTTGTTTGCATTTTTTATATACTTTGCCTCTCTCAAGATCTTAAACTCAACCCTCATGGCAAATTTAAAATCTCAGGCAATACAAAGGTGCTTCTGCTAACATTAACTTGATGTTAACTCATGATGTATTTCTGACAAGACCAAATGTCAGCTATTCTGTATCTTACTGTCCTTCTTTGTATGATCATTTCTGGTATAATTTACTTTGACGCTTGACTCCAGCAGGTAAGTTTGCAGAGCCTTTGAACACTGATGATTTAAATATATATTCTCCTTCTAGACCGTCATCTGCAAATAGCATAAACAGCAACAGCTCTTCAAACCACAGTGGGTATGTACCAGAACTGCCACTGCCTTCCATGGGAGGAGATTTAACGAGCAGATTGTCCAGTGATGAAGGAGAAGCGGATGGAGCTGAAGAGTCTGAGAAGTTAGACTGTCATTTTTCTGGACACCATCCCAGACCTCTTGGGGTATGTGTCTGTCTCTGGCATGCCTTGCCGTTATTCTTAGGTAATTAGAGAGGGGAGAAAAAAAGACGTAATTTAGTAAAAATGTAAGGAATGAGGACCTTACATTCTGAAAACTGTATTCTAAAGAGAACAAATACATTTGACAGAAAACGGTATGGATGGGATAAGGTAGGAGGAGAAGACTGGTCAATGCATGTGACAAACGTTGCTGGGTTGCAGGACAGGATGAGCAGCAGAAAATCAGAAGTTCTAATTTTAGATTTTCCTCTCAGCAGACTGCAACTTGAGTGTAATTCTGCTAAACTGAGAAAAGTTGCATTGTTCTAAATGTGATATGAACAGGTAATCTCTTTGTTGTCATAGTTCTTACGAAACTGGTTATAGTTCTGAAAATCATACGGCAGCAAAGGGTTATTGCAGTGCTTCATTGATTTTTGTAGTCTGGTTTGAAGCAGTAATTAAATACAGTTTATGTGAGTGTATGTGGACTTAGAAGCTATCGCTTCATTCATCTAAAAATGGAAAGTCTAGAGCACGGCGTAGCCCATCTGCTCTGCTGGTGGCTTAAGTATGTGCTTCTCTGGCAGCTGTTTTTGTCTTTCTCCCGTGTTAGCGAGAAACTTCATTGTAAGTAGTAAGAGCTGCCTTGTGGCATTCTCTCTGCAGTGTGAATTTGTTTACGCTGTACAAACCAAGAAGCAATGGGAGAACTCTTGAACTTCCAAGCAGTTGGTTCTCATCAAAATTGAGCCAAGGAATAAAATTAATGAAGACTTCACTTAGGTGTTTTCCATATGTTACGCAGAATGAAATGAACACTGTGGTAACTGTAGCATTGTCTGTATTCCCTAGAGCAAAGGAGAACTTGGTACTGTCAGACACTAGGAAAAAGTATGAGCTGAACATAAAATGACTGTCAGGTGAAATTCTGTATTTGGTTCTTACACAGAAATAAGAATTATTATAGTCCATATAATACTATGATATGAAGTAACCTCCTGCTTCCTTGGTACTCTCCTATTGTACTTCATTTTTGCTGGCTGCTTCTTTATCAATTAAAAACTAAAGGCTCACTGCATGTGTGTCCACACAATTTAAAAAATAATCTAAGTGCAGCCAGTTCTTGTGCAGGCATCATCAGTGAGGCATGGCTGTCAATAGCCATTTTGTTTTAAGATCCTAGTTCTGTTTCAAGGCAAATCCCACTGACTCATCTGTTCTTTGAAATCTTAGCATCTCTCAACCGAAGCAGTTACTGATAGTGCAACTGTTCTTAGTCGATATCAATGTGAAGTCAGAAAAGATGGTGTAAATCCCCTTCAGCACAGTTTATGCTAACTTGCTAAATTTCATATTGAAGCGGACCGTTTTCCTTGCATAGTCCCTCTCCCAGCTAGGTGGTAGTAGTTGACAGGGAAAAGGCAGTAGCTTCTTAAACTACCTCTTAGTGGTAACTGATCTGTATCGCTGGGAGGTGAGGCTAGTTTATCAACTTAGGTGGTGGTTTTAATTAATGTGTTTAACCTTGTCGTGAAACAGACTTAAGAACAGTTACAGTCACCACTCACTGTCCGTTAAGCTGAAAAGTCCTTTAAATGGCTGCTTTTCTACTGCATCAGTAGCTTCTGCTCTCAGCCAGAATTTGTGTGACTTGGTCCCTGCGTGATGGAGAGTTGTCTTGTTTTCCAAAGATGATTTATAACGGGTTTCTCTCCCACGAGTAGGTGTTGCGGCAGTTCTCTACGTAATGTGAGATCAGTAGACTGAACTGAAGAAAGGGGAGATTCCTGATCATGCCATTTCAGTGTAGTAGGAGTTTTCAGGAAGTTCTCCAGAGGAAGCAGTGCAAATACTCCTGAGCTCTGCAGGATTCTCAAAATATTTACTACTCCTCTAGATGATTTTCATACACTGTGAAGAGTGTATCCGATGCTCTGTTGTAGCGCAGGTGCCATGGACGATAATTTATTTTTTTACTGAAATGTCACTGGTTTGTTTGTTTATTAAATAGATACTAAAGATGCTCCCGTTGCACCTTTTTCCTCTTCAGTTATATTTTTATTCCTGTTACACAATTACGAGATTTAATGTGCACAGAATGGTGTAACTGTCATTCTGAGGCAGTAAGAATATTATTAGCCAGAATTGCTTCCTTAACAGTACCTCAGTATTTATATTCTTTCCCTGTCACACATAGGTACCTGATAGTAAACTGACTTGTTAGTGAAGTGTGAAGTATACTCTACACTAAGCTGAAACATTATGCACATATTTCATACATCATGCAAAAAGTATTTATGCTGCAGATAGTGAAATAGATACCTTTTTAAAGGTTTTATATGCATGATACAAATTACAAAGGTGTTCCTTGATCTATAAATGATAATTATTTTATAATGTAGAAATATTTTTTTATAAACAACGTTGAAATATCTTTTCTTTCAGTTTTGTTCATATGGCAGTCGCTTAATGGGAAGAGGGTACTATGTCTTTGACAGAAGATGGGACCATTTTCGATTCGCACTAAACTCCATGGTAGAAAAACACTTGAACTCACAGATGTGGAAGTAAGTGGGATTTTTTTTACACTTGCTGGGTAGTTTAACATTTTTAATTCTGTAAAACTTCTAAATTAAACACTCCATGGGAAGCGTTTGTAAAATTACCTCTGTATTAAGGCATAGCAGTAATACGAGTACAAATTTTCTCTTCTCTGTTAAGGAGTGTGCAGCACAACAGAACAATCTCCTATTCTGATGTAAATTTCTACCACATTTAGAGTGTTTTTTTTTTAGTCCCTCTGAATCTGGGGAGGAATTATTCAGTAGTTCTGTTAACATTACTTAAAAGCATTAAAGCTCAGTGTTTTCTGGGTTTGGAGATATGTTTTGATATCATATCATTTTATAACACACAGGTTAGATTTTGCCTAGATTTTTATACCTGTATCATGCACCCATATCACCCATTCAGACTTTGCTCTGTAAGACTCATGTGTCGTAAGATAAAGAACTCAGTACACGTTTGCCTATGCATAAGATGGAATATGATAGTTTTTTAGTCCGTAGTGCCCCATAGGGCTTTGGGGTCTTAAAATTCTGAGTATAACTTACTATTGAAACACCTCTATATCCTGTATGCAGGTTCCAAGCACTATAGGGTTTGGCTACAGAGATACATTAAAATAGACTGCACTTCTAAAAAAGATGCTAATTCTTTTTAAAAAAAATTTTTTAAAAGCTCATGGCATCTGCAGATAGGATTGTTTTTTTGGGGGTATTCTGCTACAGAATATGCATTCTTCTTCCAATGTAATGACACTAAAGTGCAGTGTTTCATGTCACTGTTTATTATCAGGACTGTGTTATATTCATTGGATGCCAGCCCTTAGATAAACAAGGTTTGATTTTTATTTAAATATATTTTTGAAACACTAAAGCTTGGCTTGTCTGACTAACCTGGTAACTTGATGGTAACAGTGCTACTGTGCTGGGAGACATAGTTTGGAAATGGTTGGGTTTGCCGTAAAAGGGCCAGTTTTATGTCTGTTTAGAGACGGATCACGCTTGATCTGCAAAGGGTTCCTCTCTTCTGCTTCGTAAATTTGGCTGTTAACTAGTAGTGTCTGTTGCCTTCCACAAATAAAACTAATTTGGTTTCCTTAAATAGGAAGATTAAAACTTGTTATCTATTGGCTTTGTTTGTCAGGAGAAGAGATACTCGGGCATCTGAGCAAATGTGTCACTAGTACCACTACTATCATGAAAAACAAAAATAATCTCTGTAGTAGTTATATGATACAAGAAATAAACAGGCCTCATCCTGCTCCCACTAAATCCAATTGTAAATGTTTTCCCAAGTTCTAGCTGTTTATGTAACTTCTAATATCTTAATGAATTCCATCCGTACTTACTTGTCTGTGTAACACAGGAAGCTCACAGTGCTTAACCCCTATTGTATTCTTCTATCGTCCTCAACCCTCCTCTGGACTGATCTTTTCCTGTCTTCCCCAAGCAGGGGTATGCGTAAAGCTCTTATTTTATAACCGGTGCTAGTGCAGCTCTGTAGCTGTGGCTCATCCAGCTGAGACAAAGGGTAAAGGGATGCAAGGCCATATTTTGAGCATGATGATAACATCTACAAAGCGCTTTTTATCCCTAGTTCTCAAAGTACTTTACAAAGGTGGGTAAGAATTATTGGCCCTTCTTTAAAAATAAAGTGAGGAACGGATCTGATAAGCAGCTTTGTTCGTGTAGCAAGTCACAGGCAGCAGGACTTCCTCATTTCTGGCTGCATGGGCTGTATGTAATCCCTTATGTAACTGTGCCATAAACAGTGTTCTGTCTGACAGTCTGCATAGGAAGAATACCAGGAGAGAACACTTGTAATTAGGCTTTGATTTATGATAAAACAGCACACACAGTGCTGCTCTTCTACCATACTTCTTTGACGGCAAGAGTAAGCCTTTAAAAACGGAAAAGGTGGTGGTAGTGAGAGTAACAAGGGCAGAGTTATGGTGATGTACAGCTTCTTAACAAAGAGAAATAGGATTGAACTATGAATTAAATTTTAGTCTAAATAATGAGAAAAGCCCACATGATAATTTTCCCAGAGACGCTGTGGAAGTCTGGTTCTTTTTTAACACTGGACTAGATTAAATAATAGAAGGTGGTGGCTGAATAGAAAGGAAGTTGAATACATTCTACTAATTTCACAGGTAATATTATTAAATTTTATTCTCAGAATAGTACTCAACTAGTTATCAAGCTTATCAAGCATTGTTTAATAGTCTGCCAATTCTTCAGTATCAGTGAAATTAATCAATAACTTACCTAGTTAATCCTGTTTAACCAGCTCTCAAGTGAGCTGTTGGGACTAGCACTGCATTGGGAAAGGGATCAGCTTTCCTCCTTTCCTCTTTAAGCTCAGTGATGAAGTGCTTCATAAACCCCCAAACTGGCTCATTTACTACCCTCATCAAATCTAACCTGTGAGTTTAGGTTGATACTGAAACTGTTCACAACTTGAACTTTCAAGCAAAACATATGCAATGAATGAAACATAGTGACTAGAATGTTTATAGATCCCACCACCAGGCATTTTATTTGCATTTTTTAATTGTGTGGTAACATAGGAGAGGAAAATAGGAAATTAAATTTGTCATAAAGTGATTAAATTGTAACACTATGCACTTGATTGCTACACGGGGCACTTGTGCTGAAGTGGAGCTCAGTTCTGGTTTAACTCAGTTACACAGTTTAGGGCTCACGTGCCGTGACAGAATTTTATAGCAAAAATTACGCTGCATCGTTCTTTACCTAATCATCTTCTGTTAGGTCTCCGCTGCCTTCACAGATTTCATGTGCCTCATTTCAAAATTAATTTTTAGGAAAATATACTTCATGACCCAGCTTTCCCAAATCCCTACAATATTAAAACACACGTGTTTTGGGTTTTGTTGTTTGTGTTAAACCCCAAAGAACCTCATAATGGAATTGCAAGTTTAAGAAGAGGGGGAAAAAATCAGAAGTAAAAGCATTTTTAAGCTGTTGTAGAATGCAGAGCTGATTTTGAACTGTGAATATTAAAATATATGTGATTAGTAGAATAGGAATCAAAATTAGAATGAACTAGGTTTGCCTTTTTTAATAAGTTGGTCCTTCCTGGAGATCATTTCCTACTTGCATTGTTCAGATGGAATTTTTGATGTATCTAAAACTTATTCCCCCCTCCCCCCTTCTCTATTTAGGAAAATTCCTCCTGCGGCAGATAGTCCCATGCCTTCTCCAGCAGCACACGTCTCCACTCCTTTTCCAGCATCGGTCTTGCAGCCTTTCAGCAACCCCAGTGCGGTGTATATTCCTTCAACACCTATCAGTTCGAGAATCACTTCTTCTTCTTACATAATGACATCAGCCATGTTATCAAATGCAGCCTTTGTGACAACGTCAGATACGAATTCCATTATGTCACACACTACAGCTTTTCCTCACGTGGCTGCAAGCCTAAGTATCATGGACTCAACTTTTAAGGCGCCGTCAGCTGTGTCACCAGTGCCAGCAGTCATCCCTTCCCCATCCCACAAGCCATCCAAAACAAAAACCAGCAAATCCTCAAAAGTGAAAGACCTGTCATCTCGGAGTGATGAGTCTTCAAGTAACAAAAAGAAAAAGCCGCAGTCGTCATCATCATCCTCGTTATCTTTGCAGACATCTTCCTCGTCTTCATTTTCAGGGTCCCACAAAAAGAACTGTGTCCTGAACCCCAGTTCAACTTTGAACTCCTATCAGGCTACATCTTCCTATAACAGTATGTCTGTGCACAATACAAATAACGGAACAAGCCCACTCAGTGCCAAATCGGAGCCCTCAGGACGGACTTCCTTATCAAGTAGTTCAACAGACTCAGTGAAACATATGAGCATGGTAGTAAGCAGTATTGACTCTTCTAATCTGTCTGTATCTTCTCTTGTGCACCACTCAGGGGACCACTCCCTGGGAGCACATAATGCAGTGTCTTCTCTACCCCTTTCTTTCGACAAATCAGAAGGAAAAAAACGCAAAAACTCTAGTTCTAGTAGCAAAGCCTGTAAAATCACTAAAATGCCTGGTATGAATAGTGTTCATAGAAAGAGCACTGCCAACCTTATTTCTGCGGTGCCAGATCCTACAAGCAGCTCCATCTCTCGGCAGGTAAGGGACTCTTCCAGTTCTTTTTTTGCAGGTCATGTTTGACTGACTTGAAATATTTCATGCATTATGAAAAGAAAATACTATGTTTGTTTCAGATAGTTTTTCATCACACAACTTACTTTCTAGGTTAATAGAGAAACATATTTGTATTTGTTTTGTACCAATCATAGAAAGGTGCTTTCAGAGTTAAAAATATATATATATATACACACACTTTAAAAAAATATTTTATGAGGTATTTTTTTATTCAATTAATAAAGTAGCCATTTGTATCTTTGAAAGTAAAACTGAGTGTCCAGAATGGAGAAATAATTTTTAGAAATTAACTTTGGATCTTAATTCTCATCTCTGAAATAAATTGTGTCATTAAAACAGGAAGACAAGAGTCAGCATTTCTGTTTGTTTCTTTTCCCAAACTTGTTGCTGATCCATCTTTTAATGTTACGCAAGTCTCCTCATTTCTGTTACATAAAACGCTTGCATCTACCTTTCCTCGTGGGGACAAGTCTGAGGTGCCTGACCTCGGTTGCTGTTTCCTGTTTGAAACTGGAATCTTAACCAGGTGACCGTTAGTGGACATTTGGCTATCTTTTTTAGTGTGCGTGTGTTCAGGGTATTGAAGTCAGTGCAACAGATAAGGTTATGCATTCTTACTTCACTGTCACTAGCAATAGAGCTTTGGCTTCTCTTTCAGTGATGCTGTGTAAGGACAAAAATATATGTGAAGTAAAATTTGGTGGAAAAACTGCCGGTATGATCTTATGATGATCTACTGTTTCATTCTGCTGCTGTGTCCACTGCTGTGCAGTGCACAGAAAACAAAGCTTGGCCCTGGCCACTGGAAGACAAAACCATAGAAAATAGAATACCTCAGAAAATCTAGAGAAAGTAGCTTGGGAGGTTTTTTTTGTTTCTGAACTGCTGTGAAACTCATTTCCTAAGGATATTGCACATAAAGTGGAATTTGGAAACAAAGAGGGTAAGATCTCGGGCAAGGCAATCCACAGGTAATAGCAGACAGAAATGGGAGTGGAGGAAGGGAATAAACAAACTCTAAAACCGTGATAGCAGACAGAATGAAGGTCTCAAAGAATGGCTTAGCAGGTATATTGTCTCTTCCCTACTTCCAGCAGAGGTGCAACTGAGATTGCTTGTTTGGCTTTTAAAAACGGGTAGTAGCATCATCTTTCTATTTTAAGCGTTTTAAATGCGTCCTGCAATCAGAACTAATCTTTAAGTCACTGAAGTCAGTGGAGGATGCTGCAAAGTCTTCATTCTGTCACCCACCTGATTTTTGAAACATGTTTGTGCCCAAAAAGATTAAATTGCCCTGAGATATACTATCTCACATGGGAAGAAAATGTACGTGAAAATTGTAATTTTGGTACAAACATTGGTAGTAGGAAATGGATTGTATCCTCTTTTCACAGTACATAGACTGTATCTGTAGCTAGTACGGTCTGAGGAAGTCTTATAGATACACGCAGGAGGTTCTGAGTTCAAATTCTGACTCCTCTAGTGATTAAATCTGTTCCTGGGGGACATTCTTGTTCCAGTTTGTGAGGTATTTCAGCGTGTTGCACAGTAATGGAAGTAAATAAACCATAAAGAATCAAATTCTGAATATTTGTGAATATGTAATACTTTTTCCTTAAGTAAAAGGCTAAATATATGTAATGAGTGTAATAATACATAGATTGTTAAACATAATGGGTTTATATACATGTACAGGTTGCATACACATATATATGTATACTTGCATATATGTGTGTGTATATGTAAAAGTTGGTCACACCTTCCTCTTATACTGCTGGTCTTGGGGCTACACTAGTAATCAAAAATAGGAGGTAAATTGGAGTTGGCTGTATTTCAGACGTCTGGCTGGCAGCTAATTGTCTTTGTGACAATGATACTGAATTGTATGCGATAACAAAATAGACATTTCCTACTGTTTATTTGTGCTATAAATAAATGAAATTTGTACCCACTTAAGCATATGGGTCAAATAATATTACGTACTCTACATGTGAATATTAAAACTCTGGAGAATACAACACTTGAAATCACTTTTAAGCCCTGCTGTTTTGACTTGCTGTGTTCTAGAAATGCGATCACAGTAAAAATACCACCAAAAAAATCAGTATTACTTAAAATCTTGCTCCTGTTCCCTGAAGTAACTGCGCAAATTAAATTAAGAGAATAAGAACACAGAAAAAAACTCAAGTGACTGGTGATAGGCTCAGGTATTTTTTTTTCTAATTTAATTCAAGTCTGGCCTGGGTAGATAGGGGCACTGAATGGATGAAGCCTAAAGAAGTATAATATTCCCTCTCATGATTCTAGGCTCTCAGCAAGTCAATTTCCTAGTGGCTGTTTTTCCATTTAGAAGATGGACGTGTATTTTATTATGAAGGGGTGGTACAAATATTATAATGGTGGATGTAGAGAAGAAAGGTTTGTCACGATGTTCTGGATGGATAGGAAAGATTTTACAAGGTTCTTTGTATCTTCTTTCTTTAGTCAAGGTTTGTATATTGAAGAAAAGCTTGACATGGCACAGTACTACCTAGAGAACAGCAGCTGTGGCATGCAAAACAACAAGCTAAAGGGAACAGGATAGGCAGAGGCCTGCCCTTTTAATCTTTGTGCACCACGGGAGCTGCCTTCAGAATTGGCTGTAAATGAAAACTTGAAACATTTCTTCTGGATAGAATGTGAATAGAGAACGCTGTTTTAAACAGTCACTGTGAGAAAGGGCAGACACGGAGAGGGAGACAAAGGCTACCTTACGCTATATACGTGAAAGGGCACAATAACAAATGATGTTGCAGAAGGGAAGGAGAAAACTATGATGTTGGTGCAAACCCTGCCAAGCAATGCCACAGTCCCATCTATTCAGTAAGAAACTGGCAATGGCATTTCTCGCTGTTTAGAAGACAGGTCCTTGCTACCTCTCCATCGAATGATTAAAGTTGACGTTACTTGAAGTCCATTGACCTTGTGAATAACTGTTCAAAATCCGGTCATCTGCCATTTGCAGGCAGGTGTCCATGGTTAATTTTTGTCAGCCTTGTAACCCCTGAGGAACTACTCCTCTGACTCAGCAGCTGTCTCCCCTTTTGTATCGCAACAGAAATATACACTATGTTCATGGGTTGTTGTAGAAAAACCTCAGACAGACTGCTCTTGCAGAGTGCTGTAATCTCTCAAGCATTGAAATATGCAGATTGAATATCGCAGTATTTTAACTAAGTACTTTTAAAATGTATGTATGTGTCCTACCAATTTGCACTCGTTCCCAAAGAAACTCTCTGGAGTTTGATTCTTTTGGTTAATATTTGCTTTATTGCGCAATAATAAATGAGGACTCTGTATGGAAGAAAAAGGAGTAACTTAGGGCATGCTATGGTGCTTGGCCACTTGCTTTAAACTCCCCAGGAGTGGGGAAGGTCCGCTGGGGAGGAGTCTGTGACCTTGAGCACTCTGTGCTCTCTCAGTTGCTGACAGCTGCGCTAAGTGACTGCAGTAAGTAGAGAAACTAGTATTTCAGTCTAGAGTGGTGGGGTTTTACAAGCTATATTTCCCTGGTAACTGTTTCTTGTGTTGTTTTCTGACCTGTAATAGTATTTATGTGCCTTTTGAGAGTTTATTTAAAGTATACAGGCTCTGAGAGACAATTACGAAGTGTATCTTTTGCAATAGCAAAATACCCGCGTTCCAAATGCAAAGCAGTTAGTGCCACTTTCCACAGGAAAGGGAAGGCATTACCAGCATCTGCATTCAACTGACAAATATGCCTCTCACTACTGCTCAATTAATGTCTTTCAGATTGGAAAAAATAGCAGTGTAGCTTTGTCACAATCCAGTCCTTCGAGTACATCAAACCCCGTACACAACAGACAAGTAAGTTCCTTTAAAAAAAGTGTACTTCAGTAGTCTGTCAGCAGTTTTGAAATCTTTTACACTGTATAACCTTAAAATACAATTTCCTTATGAATACAGTTCTTTATAGAAGCTGTCTTTCAGTGAACTAATATTGGATTTCTCCTCTCACTTAATTCTTTTTCCAGCTATTTTCCCCTCTGAGATTTATGAATAACAAGTTTTCTGCTTGTTTTTCACCACCTGTAATACACCTCAGGTTGGCTTATGTGCTGCTCACTGGCTGTTGCTTTGGTGATACAAACTCAGCAGCAGCAGAAGCTGTCTACGCAGGATCCAGCTAAGCTAATGTGGTTTTTCTATCCAACTTCCCCTGCTGAGCGAGATGGCAGAGCAGAGTCCCCAGACTGGCATAGAAGGGACAGCATTTAAAAATAGGCCAAAAGTGAAAGCAGCAAAGGGAGAACAGAAACGGGACAGAGAAGACGGGGCACTTGACTATTCAGAGAAACTAATCTGGAAGCATAACTAAGCTAAGCATAATCTGAATTCTTCTTAGACTGTGAGAAATCCTTAGCGCTCCCACCGTACCTGTTTATCACACAGACTACTAGTCAGATAATTATATTAAATTCTGTAACTCGGCTTTTATGTGAGGACAGGTGCTTGACCTGTGATCCAGCCCTCATTTGTCCGGAGGACTGATAGACTAGTTTATTTTTTTAATATGGCTCCTACTGTTTGACTCTCCAAGTAGAGTAGTTTATCAAGAATTTATTATCAGGATCCTTGGTATGAAAAGGTTTCCCACCTCAGCAAGGTGTAAGTCACAAGCAAACAAAAATTCCAGAGGATTTTTCTGTACAACCAGTCAGTATTTTAGAATTCCGTTACATATTCTGGCTAAATTATACAGGAGCAGTTATTCCAAATGGCTGTGTTGCTTAGTTTCTGCTGTGTAGACACAGCAAAAGAATAGTAATGATTGTAGTCATGATAACCCGCAACTGTATCCCCATTAAAAATGTTCTGAATCACTCGCATCTTGAGGTGAACGGCCAAACAGTAAATTTCTTTTTTTTTCTCTTGGTGCTGAATGCAAAGCGGTATACGTATGGAAGACCTACTCTGAAGGGAAAAAAGTGGCAAGTTTCTTCATACTTCTAAGGACTGGCATTTTCCCGTGTGAGACACTGTCGTCCAACTGCCAGTAACAAACATGGGATAAAGCTGTTCTGAAGTGCAAAACTGGTTTTGCTGTAACCTCCTGCTCCTGTGTTAGTATAAAAGACACACGACCTGAGGAGCAGAGCTTGTTGGGATCTGTTGCGTAGATCCCATGGGGAAAACCTAACAGTTCGAAACATTAATTTTGTGGCAGCCTTAGGTAAACAGAGGCTATTGCTGAGCTTTTCAGCTGCCCGTTTCCATAACTTTATCAAACATAGAAGTGCTTGCTTGTTTTAAGCCCCACAAACTTTTCATTGTTAAAAATATGTTTCTGTCAGTTTCGTAGTTGAATATGGAGCTCAGAATACAAATACAAAAGAAAATCAAGATGTAGTAAGTTTTGTTAGCCTTTTAACCTTTTTTTTTAAAAAAAAATTCTTAACGCAGGATTTTAGCGTGTGGAACCATGAATAATGATTACCGATCTAATGAATGCTTGTCACTGTCAATAAAAATCTGAGTTGCTTTGTTGACAGCTTTCATCTCCAATCTGGCAACTGAATAGTCTCTAAATAAAATTTTAGTCTTAAACTGTGCTATAATATTTCTTTATAAAGGTGTTATTAATTAGGTCACAGTAAGTGGATCTGCAAGTATCTGCTGTGGCAGTAAAGGTATTACTGGGGGAAACTGAGCTCTCTTGTTTTTAATGTTAGTATTGTAACCATGATAATCAGGGAGTGCAAGTGAGGCAAGGTCTGTAGGCAGCGACAATCTCTGCTATACACTGGGATTTATAGTTGGAAAAAACAGGCAAGTTTTCACGAATACAAGTCAGAACAACAGACTTTCAACAATGCAGTTTGAAGTAGAATTGCAGCTGTCAAGATAAATGACAGTATAGAGCAGTTACTCTGGACTGCCTCCACCGTGTTACCTGGTCAGGCAACCTGTCGGGGTTGTCTGCTGGTGCAGAGGGGGAGTCAGAAGGGAGGAGAAGGTTGTTTCTCAAGAGAAGGGAGGGGGGTCCTTAACTCAACACGGGGTTGAGTGACTGGGTGAGAATGAGGCATTCGGGAAGTTGCAGTGGGCTGTAAACCCGGTCTCGTTTGAACCTGTGATCGCCTGCGTGCAGTCCTACTGAGAAAGCTAGCTTCCCCACTCACCTTCCGAAGGTGTCCAGTCGGAGCTGAGAGGACATGCGGCAGTGCTGTGAAAGTCACCTGCCACCAATAACTGGGTCTTTTCCATTACTGAGTTGTGAGATAAAGGTGCCCTGTGGCTGTTTTGATTTCACACAAGTAGTTTCTTGTGGTCATTTGCTACATTTGTTGAAGTACACTGTACTCCCGGGCACTCCTGTGGGGGACTGGTGGCTGTGAGGATAACTGTTGTGGGCCTGTCTGCTCTCTCCCATCGCATTAAACTCAGTCAGGTTAAACTAGACAAATTGTTCTCAATTCATGTTTAATTTGAATGTGGCCGCATCTATTTGAGACCTGAACAGGGGCTTGTATACATAAAAGCGTGCCTGTTTTTCCAACTACTGTTGCTCTAATAAAAAAATATTACTAAAAAAAAAAAACCTACTTTATTTTTAACAAACATTAATGGAATCATAGTTTTACAGTCAAATTATTTGTGCCTTTTAATACAAATTATGTATTAAAAGCTTGTTTTCTCCATATTTTATCCTTGTTCTAGGTTTGTAACTAATCGAGTGTTTTTGTCTTCATAGTGCTTTTAGGTGCCTGAATGTGTTAACACTTCAAGACCTCAGTATGCGGTGGTTTTTAAATACTGAGTAACTAGATCATTTTATTAAGGGAAGGTGATAACGTGTGTGCTGTGCGGGGATTCCTTGTGCATGAAAATATGCTGTGTAGAGGAAAAGATTCTTCAGAGTTGTCATCTAATTGCTGCTCTTTATTTGTAATGATACACCAAGTTAATGAACATGAGACTCACCAACGCTTACTAAAATCAGACAGTCCCAAAAGGAAATACGCTGGTTATTCAAAGCAGTTCTTCTTCTTAAAGGTCTAATGTAATCAGTAAACAGGGAGGGAATTTAGTTCAGGGACTCAAAATAAATTCCTGCTTTGAGTTCTGTCAGACGCAGACGTTACTAAAATATTACATACTGAAAGACATTTTGTGATTTTGAACCTGGCTCTGGTTTCTCTTTTAGAAGACATCAAACCGGACTGGTAGAATAAGGACTCTTCCGTAACAAGGAAAAGGAACCAGACTGTACTCTCTAGCTCTCAGCAGCCCTACTCCACGGGGTTTTTCTTTTCTATGTCCTGCAGATGGATTTAACCTTTTATGAATTTGTGGTTTTAAAGAGAATTAAATTTACAGAAAACTGTAATAGTGATTTGTTTAGTTTTTCACTTGTATTTGCCACTGATCTGTGCGTTCTGCTTGGTTATGTTTCATGCCTTTTAAAGCTGTTAGCATTGCAACATAGCTCCCTTTGTTTCCTTACCAGAACACAGTGGACATTCCAAAAAAAATCCAGATCATGATTTGAATTTATTTAAAGGATCTCCAAATTTTTTCATTAAATAAAAATTACAGTAATTCTGTATTTAAGCTTGTCCTATGGATAAAAATTGAGTGCATTTCTTAGTAATTTGCGAACAGCTGGGGCACTGCAACTTTAGGGACTAATCCTGACTGGTGCTCTGTACCTACAGCATTTAATAATTTCAGTAAGAATTCTGAGTGTTCAGCCTCTTCCAGGATCAGGCTCTTAAGGAATCTATACTTCAGTCAATGCAGAGAGGATTTTTGCACCAAACTGTAATTAATGTTATCAGGGGCTCGACATGTAAAATCCCCCTATCTTGGTGGATTTCGGGACACTTGAGGTCATAGCACTTGATAACTTCAGTAAACAGTTTGGGTTTGCAAGGACAGCAGTTGAGCAGATTGGCTTGCATTAATAGAATTGCACTGACAGTGTTTCTTATAGGATTACTGAATAATTTTTTAATAAAATATAGATTTTATAATCAGGAAGCCAATACTAGGTACTGGAACAATAGTACAGAGGAGTTAATTTTTATTTCTACAGTGTTAAAAGTGCACTTATATGCTGGTTTATTTACATCTTGGGGAAAGGCGAGAGACTGCAAATAGGGAGATTATTACTACTTTCTTTTTTAAAAAAAGAAGGCTTAAGGCAAATTTTAAGACTAAAAATGTTTAAGCAATTATAAACAAGGCTAGACCCTTTGAAAAAAGTTTAGAAATATTCTTAAAATAAATTTTTATAGTGTTAATTTTGTAATAATTTATGTTTTGCTATACTTCAGAGCTAACTGACCGGTATAGTTTCAGAAACAGTATGAAACTTAGGAAAGTTTAAGCAATGTTTATATTTTTAAAATGTTCTTTGAATTATGTTTTTATTGTACATTTCTTCAGACTGAAAAATGTGTACATATCTTTGTTATTTTTGCACAATTTTTGTCTTGTTCAGTTTTAGGAGCAGTACTATGTTGATTTTTTTAATTTATTTTGAGTTATAAAACTGCAGGAGTTTAAAAATCTCAGTAACAAAGTCATCCTCTGTAATCAATGAACTGCTATTTCTAGTTGTTGAGGGAAAACGGTGGTTGTGAGATTCAGTGGTTGCTTCTGAGAAATAATGCTAATCAATGACCGAAGGAGCAATTTTGTAGTTCTAGGAAGCTTTAGCTCTTTCCATGCATCTTTTAATTGGAAAGCTGGAATATGGAGCCTGTCCTTTGAATGCTGCTTAATTTTTTTTTCAACTGGCTTACACCTGACAGCATTTCAGGCAAGTTAAGCACCAAGTAAAATCCCACAGTGTTCTTTCATCATCAAAGAATCATTATTTAATTATCTGTATCAAAGATTTCAGCCTGAGAAGTGAAATGGAAGTAAACATTTGAAAAAAATGGATACAAACTGGACCAGCCTATAATGCATTATTAGTGTAGCATTCACTCGTAGTTCTTTTTCTTCCCCATTTGCCTGAAAATCTTGTGATTTGTTTCCAGCAATAGAGGCTCAGAAGCTTTGGTTGTTACACATACGCAATGCATAGGCCCGTCAGCCATAAAAAGCGACTTGGATAACTTGTATGCCTTCTTTTGTATTGATGTAACAATTGTAAATAGTGCTGATCGACCTTTGTAGAGAATAGTTTATACAGCATATTCTATTATTGCTGATTCTCAGTGAACTATTGTTTTAAAAAAAAGAAGAAAAAAAGAAATTTTTCTATTTACACCTTATATTTTGTTATGCTGTTGACCCATGGCACTTTAACAAAACTCTGTGGGTTTTGCATAGCTGGTCAGTCATGGGATATATTAAATAACTGTTGTTGCACAGAAATGAATTTGCACCTGCTATATTGTGCTTTCCTACTACAGATTTTAGAACCTTTTCCAGAAGACTTTTGAAGAAAGCATGTCCAATCATTCTAAGAAAAAAAAAAAATGCCATACTTGTACAGCCAATTTCTTTTCTACAATCCATATTTTGTAACACTAAGTATTTTCATTCTTTGTCCTGCACCTTTATGTATTAGCAGTATCAAATAGAATTCATTCCATGCTTGTGATAATTGTAAGCAGAATAAATGTCTAAAGTAGGTGTAAATAGTAAATTCTACGGCTTACAGTTTAAAAAAAGGAAAAACAGAACAAACATGTATCTGATTGATACTGCCATGGTTCAACACCGGGCCTGGAGATATTCTCTAGTGAGCGATTGTATTTTTTGTTTTTTGCTTTATTATTATTATTTTTTTTTTGTAACATGGCTTTGTAAATAAAATAATTTATATGTTTGTAAGAAACAGGTGGGTTTTGTCATTATTTATCTTTGCAAAGCAAAAATGGTGTGTATTGCAAGACTGCCCTTTTTCTTCCCAGAGGCTGAAATACACCGTGCAGCTGGCCAGCCCTGAGAATTTGACTGGTGGTTCAAAAGATCTGCCCAGCTCTCTGTACAGGGCTGAATTGCTCTGGGATTATTTTTGGCATTCGTGTCTAAAATATTTCTGCGTTTACATGTCAGGACATGTGTGACGATCAGCTACTGAGGTTTTTGCACTGACAAATCATTTTTAATATCCTTTGCTTAGCTGAATGCATTTTCTCATTCCTTATCAGTGTAAGAGTTAACTTTGCTAGAGCTGCTAGATTTAGGAATTCTCACTTCAATGGGCAGTACAAATTTATAACCAGTCTTTTTATCAGTTAATACTAAAAATGCAACTTCTATCTAGGCATTAAGATTCTTGTTCTCTGTAAAGCCTGTTCCAATTACAGATCAAATGAGACTTCAGTTGTTCATTGGCTTGTCAGCTCTGCAGAGAGGATTGCAGTTTTTTCTCTCGCAGCAAATCTCTTCTGCAAATCTGGGGAAGCGGTACATTTTTATGCTCCTTTTGTGAAGTATCTGGAGACTCAGTCTTGGAGATACTGTAGGGAAGATGCTCACAGTTATGGTAGGATCTTTTTCAAAAGCAAGAAATTTGGGCTGCAAACTGTGTTTTTGTATGCATACACTCAGAACTGGCAGAGGAGATAAAGCTGGCCTGCGTTACAGGAAACAGTAATCGGAGGAGGAAAATTTTACCTTCTAGGTAAACAGGCTTTTGTGTAACGTCTCACATGTTCTGATGCACGTGGCAAAAGCTACTCCTGAACTTCCTCTTTACTGTCCAATTTGTGCCTCGGTCTGAGCTGCTTATATTTTGAAAACTTTTCTTTTTTTCTTTTTTTTTTTTTAATCTTGGGTTTATCTTTTCTGGTATAGAAAAACCGAACATCGTGAAGTAACAGTAGATACTGAAGTTTCATCTGATAGAGTGGTCCCCGCGTATGGCTGAAGAGTGATGTTGCGTTTGTAAGATGCTTTGCTATTTCTAGCAGCCATTAGAAATTAAAGCTACCGCCAAGAAAATGGAATATTGCAGCCATGAGTTATTAGTTGCTTGCCATCATTGCCCATGGCCAGCAAATGCCGAAGACCGCTAGTTTTCCAAAGATGACTGAGCCATTTTTTAGCACTTACAAGTCCGTTAGAATGATTTACAAGCTGTTCTCTATTTGAAGTGGGTTTTCCCCACCCTTTTTTTGGTTATGCAGCAAGTATTTTGCTTGTAGCAGTACTCTTCTGCTTGTATTATCTAATGTGCTCTAAATACCTCCAGTTTCAGAGAGAAGCAGATCACACTAACTTTTCTATTCATTGCACTCTAGTTTTTATGCTTCTGTTTTCACCACAGAAATATTTATTTTAGAAGAAAGTCGTCGCTGTCTGCAGCAGTATCTGTTTCACTCTTCCAAATCTGTCAGGATTCACAATTGGAAGAAATGCCAAATACTGATTCCAGAAATATTTGGAGGAGATTCGTACAACAGATTCAGACTTCAGAACACAAGAAGTTTATTTCATGCAAATTTTTATGCTGTTTTGCTCCTTGAGTACCTCTTGAAAGCTACTACTCAAAACAAGTACAGACCTCTTTTAAAACATACTTTCCTAAGTAGAAGAAAGATAAAGCTGATAATTCAGCAGCAGGTCCCTGTTTGCACTTTGACTGGAGAATCTGTGGTAGACGGTATGCATATTCTTGTGCTCATTTTGTAATGCATCACAAATGACGTGGGCATGATTCTTTTGTGTATGTTTTATGGCTGACCCGCAGAAATCTTTAGATCTAGTCTATAATCCCTACGGAAGGGAGAAGGGAAGCTTTAGGGAAGCTAAATAACAGAAGCCAGAAAGAAGAATCAGGATCCAGGAGAACTTGATTTGAGAGTAAGGACACCAGTAGAGATTCGAGATGGTACACAACATTCAGCTGCCCCTTTGCAGATTTCCCAAACCAGAAAGATTTAGCTCTCAAATTGAATCTGGGTTTGATTAACTTGGAGCAGTTACTAACGTGGTTGATATGACACCACAAGAGACTATTTTTTCAGAAATGTTGTCTAGCATGAACAAAGTATATTTACAGAATGCTACAGGTACAAAGGCCTGTTAGTGTAAATACATTGTATGGCGTGATGAACTCATGAGCAACCCTGCGAGTCCTATGTCTGTCTCGGCTATTTCCAGCCTGGCCCCTGCTGAGGCAGAGGAGGGACTGCTGACAGCAAGCATCACTGCAGAAGAGAAACCACCATCCCTTCCCAGTGGCAAATTTACTCAGTGCCAATTCGGAGAGCTGTGTCATGGGCGAGTAGACAGGTCACTGGAAAAGGATTACTCGGGCTCAATCCTTTAGGCTTTCCCACCACAGATGCATTGGTCAGCTCCACTCTTAAATTGCAACTGTTTGCCTGCCTTTTTCTTTAGTTTTCTCTTATTTTGACCCATAATCAGTTGGGGGGTTTTGTGGTCTGTTTTTTGGGTTTGTTTTTTGGGGTTTGGTTTTTGGTTTTTAATCTTGCCTTGAGTTACTCCTTCCTTGTTAATTCTCTTCAGGATTTGTGTTTGGACAACATAGCCTGAACAGTAATACCAACACGGGGCCTGCTGCTTCATTATCAAGGAGACACCAAGAAGGTGCAGAAAGCTTGTTTTCACTTGTGTTATTTTGCAGAGTGCTTCCAAGGCCTACAGCTTCGCACCCTGAGCATGGATGCTTCCCAAGAAAGAAAACATTCCAATGGAAATGCTCCATTTGTGCTCCTTAACCTAGAACAAGCCAAGTGCATGTTTGCTCCTGGAGTACATAACAGACGCAGTGTTGGGCCTTTCATTCCTAACAGACAATTCTCTGATGCCTCTTCTACTTTGTCCCTAGCATATTACTGGACCGCTCACTCCCATGACCTCCACTATTGATCTTCCAGTCCCGAACTCCTTTCCTCTGCAGTTAAATGCCAATGAAGCCTGAAAGATACTAGCTTCGCCATCTCGAGCGTCTGTTCAGGGCCTTTGGGCCCAGTCTGGCCTTCAAAATCCCTTATGAGGTTGCCAAGAAAGGAAAAGAGGAAAAGAAATTGAAGCACAAAGTGAGTGGGTAAGCACTGCAATGAACCTCTGGCTCCGACTCACCACTTGCCCTGACTTAGGGGGACATAATAGCAGCCTGCCCATACCTATGAGGAGGTCACTAGGAGACCGGAGCCAGACTCTTCAGTGCTGCACGGTGGAAGGGCGGGAAACAATGAATGTAAGTTGATACAAGGGAGGTTCAGACTGGATACAAGGAAAAACCTTCCTGCCACGGAGACAGTCAAGCATTAGAATAAGTTGCTTAGAGAGGTAGGTGCAATCTCCAACTTTTGAGACTTTTCAAACCCAAACTGGATAAAGCTCTGAGCAACCTGGTCTGATCTCAGAGCTGACCCTGCTTTGAGCAGGAAGCTGGTCTACAGACCTTCTGTCCTATGATCCAGATGTGAAGAAAGCAATAATGACAATCTAACTCCTCTCTCAAGGACTCATCTTGTAGGGTCATTTTCTTAAAAAAGCTCCCTCAGGCCTCCTTAGGGGTAGCTTCCTAATACCAAACCCTCTTCATCACTCAGTCTTTCTTATTCGTTAACCAGCTTTTTTTAGTAGCTGTAATTCCCACTCAGAGCTGGGGACACCCAAGACCTTATCATTGGCCTTTCTCACTCTACTATGTCTTTTCTAGATAGAGATTTCACTGGATTTTTTCCAAATGTCCCTGAGATATACCACAGTTTCATTTGAATCACTTTACCTGCTTTGTTTCTAAGCCAGCATAGGATGAAGCAGAGAAACTACTGTCCACTCTAACGAGTCTTGTCTTTTTACGTCCACGGAACCAAGCACTTCAGATGTTCTCCAAAAATGTTAATCTTTTGAGGAATCATGAACATCTCTACACTAAGGATGGCTAACTGTGTAACAGACTAGATGGCAGTATTTTCTAAATCTACTATCCCAGTAATCAGTACATTCTCTATTATAGCACATGCACTGTTGCAGCTTATATGAAGAACATGCCTATTCTTGACACCTATGGGAAACCACCTACATTGACATGCCTCCACCAAATGCTGATGCATCCAAAAAAAATTTGGACTGTGGGGGGTCAGAGAAACTAAGGCGCTGGAGATGGATCTCTGATCTCCACCACCCTGTGTAGTGTGAACTCGCTCCACAGATACTGCTAGAATAAAAGCATCCGTGGTCTTAAGAGCTATGGGCTCAGAGCCCCTTAAACAGACAAATATACTATGTATCTCAAAGAATTAAGGCTCCTGCTAAGTATCTTCTTTTTTCCCCTTGGCCTTCAGCAAAAGTCCCACTGTAGTTCTAGGAAATCAATTTCTTGGGTTTCCAGTCAACTGGGAAGTGGCCAGTTCTCTAAGAGAGCTAAGTTTCCCGATATTAAAGTAGCCTTTTTTTGTGACCTATTTTTACTTCTCTTTGACTCGGAAACAGTAACTGGAAGAATTTTTCTAATTCCTGATATTTAATTTTTCTCAGTATATGATTTTTGATGGCAGGCTTAGTATTTATTTTGCAGTTGACTGAAAAAAACCTATTCACAGCTTAGCCTTAAAACTGCAGGCTCCTGTTCTTGTAGAAGGGACTGGGATGGCAACATGGTGGAAGCACAAGTGATCCAGGCTACTTCTGTACTAGATCAAGGACAATTTCTTGACAAGTGCTCAACAAGCGGAGTCTGGCTATGCTAGACATGCTAATCACACGTAAGGAAGGGCTGGCTGGGAGCATTGACATTGGGGGCAGCCTTGGCAGCAGCGACTACGGGACAGCAAAGCTTAAGATTCTGAGGGAAGTGAGGAAGATAAATAGTTGAACTGCAACCCTGGAATTCAGGAGAGCAGACTTTGTCTCCTGCAGACATTTTGTTGGCAGAATCCCATAGAAGACTGCCCTGAAAGGCCCCGGGGAGCTAGCTGAAGCACAATAACAGTCCATTCTGACATGCAGGAAGTTGAACAGACATGGGAGAAGGCCAGGGTGGCTGAATGGAGTACTCCTGACTGAAATAAAATCCAAAAGCCGAGTATACAGACTGTGGAAGCAGGGGTGGGCTACCCTGGAGGAATACAGAAACGTTGCCTAGGCATGCTGAAGCAGAACTAGGAAAGCTAAAGCTCAGCTGGAGATAGAATTAGTGAGGGATGTGAAGGGCCCTTTCTGTATATTAACATGGAAGGAAGGCTAAGGAAAATGTGGGCCCCATTATGTGGGGTGCGTAACCTAGTGACAAAGGACACAGAAACCACTGAGGTATACTTGGTGCTGCCTTTGCTTCAGGTTTTAGCTGGAGGGGTCTGTGCTCAGATCTT
Organism: Pygoscelis adeliae; assembly: GCF_000699105.1. Classification (NCBI taxonomy): domain Eukaryota; kingdom Metazoa; phylum Chordata; class Aves; order Sphenisciformes; family Spheniscidae; genus Pygoscelis; species Pygoscelis adeliae. The sequence continues at coordinate 946,679 of NW_008825150.1, forward strand.
TGAGCAGAGTCTGGGGAGCGAGGTACTACCCACATAAGAGGAAGCCTGAGTTAAGGACTATTTACCCTGCATCTGCACCAGTCTATGGGGAAAGGTGGGCAGGATTCAAGGATGCAGGCTGGTATCGTTACAAGGCTGCTATCACCCTTGAAAGATCATGGTGAACAGGGTACCGGGTTTCTAAGGACTGGGAAAAGGCAAATGCAATGCCCATTTTCAATAAAGACCCAGGGAACCACAGGCTGCTCAGCCCAACCTCAACCCCAGGCAGATTATGGAACAAACACTCCTGGAAGCCATGTCCAGACAATGTCGATTTACCAAGGGGAAACCATGCCTGACCAACCTGCTTGCCTTCTGTGATGAAATGACTGCCTTCAGGTACTGACTAGAGAACAGTGAGCATTGTTTTCTTTGACCTTAGCAAGGCTTTTGACACCGTCTGCTTTTGTATTCGTACAATAAATTGGAGAGATGATACAAATTCAAGGAGTAGACTGTGAGGTGGGTGGAAAATCGTCTCAACAGCACGGCTCAGAGGGTTGAGGTCAGCCGTTTGAAGTCCGGTTGGTTGGTTGTTACTAGTAACATGCCTCAGGGGTTAATACTGAGCCAAATCATGCTGAAGGGTTTCATTACCATCCTGGATGTTGGGATGGGTTGCAAATTCATGCATAACAACAAACTGGGGGTTGGGAGGTGATCGATACAGCAGGGGCAGGGCTGTCCTTCAGAGGGACCTCAAAAGGCTAGAAAATTGGGCTGACAGGAACCTCGTTATGTTCAACAAAGACAAGTGCGGAGTCCTACACCTGGGAGGGGAGGCATAACCCCATGTCAGCTGGGTGCTGACTGGCAAGAAAGCAACTTTGCAGGAAAAGGGGCCAGTGGAAAAGGTGAATGTGAGTCAGTAATGGGCCCCTGGGGTGCTGAAAGCTAGCCACAGCCTGAGCCACAGCAGTGAGAAAGTAGGCAGCAGTCAAAGGGAACTGATTGTCACCCTGTTTTGGCACGTGTGAGACTGCATCTGCAGAACCATGTCCAGTTTGGGCCTCCTCCGTACAAGATGCAGCATGCATACTGAAGTGAGTCCAGTGGAGCGCTACCAAGATGATTAACAGCTGAAGCATATGATGTATAAGGATATGCTAAAAAAAAAAGTTTTGTTCAGTTTTAAGACAAGAAGATTAAGGGGGGGGAGGGAGAGGGGTCTGAGCGCTGTCTTCAGCTGCAAGATGGTTGCTTGTAGAAAAGATGGAGCCAGATTCTTCCTGGTGGTGCACAACAAAATGGCAAGAAGCAATAGACATAAGGTAGAGCAAGGGGAATTCTGATTAGACACAAGGCAAAAATTCTTTGCAATGTAGTTGAGCACTGAGGGACCAAGCAAAGTTGTGGAATCTGCATCTTGGAGATAGTAAAAACTTGACAAGGCTGTGAACAACTTGATCTCAACTTTGAAATTAGCCCAGTTTCGGGGGGCAGTGTGTTTGACCACATGATCTCCAGAGGTCCATTCCAACCTAAATTATTCTGCCATTCTATACAGTAAAAACAAAAAACAAACAAACAAAAAAAGGGTTCTGGATGTTGAGATAATTAATACCCAGAAGCTTAATATTTCTGCTGTTAAGCACTTTCCCTTATAAATGTATAGTGTAAAATCCCCTGGCAAGGAACTCGCCTCTATCTTGGAAGTCCTTGAGGATACACAATGGAAGGGTGCAGTGGAGCTTTTCCAAAGCAGCTACAGAAATGGCAGGACCCAATCACTACAGCTCCACCCTATGCCCCCTGACACAGAGTGCTGTCTAATGGCCACGTGGAGGAGGAGCAGAGGCGGGTAAAGCATTAAAGGAGCTGCTACTCGGCATGTTCACTGTAAGCGTATGGCAGACCTAGGCATCTTTCCCAGCCCTTATTGCGCCTGTCTCTTCCCACAGCCCTAGACTGCAGTCTTCTAACAAACACTCCCATTTGGAAGAACGTGTACATCTGCCTGTTTTCCTCAGCAAGACAAATGCTTGTTCTGCAGCCAGCTTCCTATCTGACCTGCAGTCACTGTTACGACCTTTAAGATTCCTGGTAGTCTATTTAGTCCTATGTAATTAGATAAAATGCTTAAGTTATTAATGATATTCTGCAAAAGGCTCAGCTTCTGTCACAACAGGTATTAAGTCTTTCAACCAAATTCAATTTTAAACACTTGACAGGACACTTTAAACATATGAAAATAGATTTGATCCTTGAGTTCTTGATTAACACTCAGAAGCATCTATGTAACAGAACCAGAAAAACCATTGTTTTTCTTAGTCACCAGAAGCTCAGTTTCTCTTACAGTAGTCCATGTTAGCTTCTCACAAATTGTCCTAAACTATGATACTTTTAGGACTCATATATATAACTGATACATCATTGTATGAACTGAGGATAATAAATTCCCTACATGCTGCATTATCAGAACATTTTTTTCAAGGAAATAAATCGTGCTTTCTTAACAGTGAAATGAAATTTTAAAAAAAATTTTTCCTAGTTGTAAATCAAATTGGGGTTTGCTCTGCTTAGTGATTTTTGAACCATTCCTCAGAGAAACACGCTTCAACCTGTAATTCCTGTGTTTATTCTTAAAATTTCAGCCCTCAACATATGTGTTTCATACCAGTTATCTTTGTTGACCACTAAAGGAGAAACTAACTTTGCCAAATGCTGTTTTCCCTGCCCCAAACACTGACTTACTATGTTTCTCTCCAGTCTTTCATTTGCTCCTTCCTTTCCAGTCAATCTTCCTATCCTTATGTTCTTGTTTTCATGAAAATGTTTTCCATGTCTTTTTATTTCTCCTCTGCTGGCCAGCTCAGCCTCTTGTTTGTACTTGTCCGCACTTCAATCTACACTTTCTCCCATCACTCTTCCTTAGGAAAAAAACTTTGCTAGTGCTTTGCAAACTCTCTTGAAAGAGGTAGAAAAGTCAAATGCAGGAATGGGTTCAGTAACTATGAATTATATTCCTTAAGAAAAGCAGGTTTCCATCATTGCCAGGTAGCTGTCAAGGGAGGTAACTGTTATGAACCTACAATTCCTCTAGCCCTAATTAAGACTTGAAGCAGGTAGCATAATAAGTTTAAAATACTAAAGAATACAGACAGAGCAGTTTTGGATGCTGCCTTTCTTCCACTCTAAGAAAAAAAAAGATGAATTCTATTAGCGTCTTGTGATATTTTTGTTTTGGCAAATAGTTAAGTATAGATAGTGCTAGACTTTTCACAGGAATACCATTTTTTTCTTTACTATATACTCATTTTTCATCATTGTCGATTTTTATTTGACGGCAGATGGTTGTCTTTGTAGATTTGTTTGAATTTTCTTTTTTTTAGTGGGGCACTTGATGATCTTTCTCCTACTTACATTGGGTAGTACAGTAAAAAGGTTCTTTTTGATGTCTCTTCTCTGTTTGCACAGGCTATGCTGCAAACCTCAATAATGATTTTAAAATGTAACCTTTCTTACTCTTAGTTGCTAATCATTGATTTTGCTTATCGCACCGGTATTGAGCACACATCACCCCGTTCCACTAGGTGGCAGCTGAAAATTTTGCTATCCTCTCGCCTTTACTAGGAGTAACCAAGACCACTCCCTTTGGCAAGGGAGTCCAGGTAGCGGACGGTGTACGGGAAAAAGCAAAGGGTGTAGATTGCATTACCGCGTATGGAAGGAAATGTGTCTGAAATTGAGAAGACTTGCATAAATGTTAGAAACAATAGCGTGTGATTCGCTTTCCCCATGAATTAATGCAACCAAACCAGTAACTTGGCTGGAAGCGATGATTTTTCTGTTTTAGTGCTAACGTGATGACATGTAAGCAAATTAAATTTTGCTTCCCACTTTCTACCCGTTGAAGCAGGGGCTGCGCAGCCAGTGAAATCTCAGTAATCCGATTTTCTCCGCCTGACGCCCTGAGCTGACTGAAGGAGCACCACACCAGCTCTGGCGCGCAGCTGCTTTCCCTCCCGCCGAGCCCCCGCGTCCGTTTTCTTGCGGCGGTGTCTTCCTGAGGACTCTCCTCCTCCTCCGTGTACGAAGGGCTCCCACTCTCTCCCTTCCCCCTCACCTCCGCTCTCCCCTCCGGCTCCCGGAGGCCCTCCCGCCCGGGCTCACCT
>NW_008825150.1:951005-965673 GCF_000699105.1 Pygoscelis adeliae
CGTCTCGGCCTGGGCAGCTGTAGGGCCCCCGCGCCGCGAAAAGCGGGGTGGAGACGGGGCGGGGGGGGGAGAAGGGATTGCGTGACCTTCGGTCACTAGCTGATTGTCCTGCGTCTGTGGGCAATTCTACTGCGTTGCAGAAAGACCACGTGAGTTCCTGATCCAGGCGCTGGAAAGGGTGAAGGCTGGAAAACGAGGCGAGGGGGAGTACCCTTACCTCATGGACGAGGCCAACCTGGCCGCCATGTTCGAGTTGCTGGATGTTGTAGGCCAAGGCCACATAACGCCAGCGCAGTACAGAGAAGGTGCGTCTCACCTGCACAGCAGGTCATACTGACGTGATTGATTGTATTTGTTTGCACAGAATTATTAAAATTGTTTCAATTTGTATACTTTAAAGGTATCCGCACATTTGCCAATACACAACCTGGAACTTGGAAAGTTTTAAAAGTTACATATTTCTAAGTTACATATGTTTGACTTTTATTATATCTAGGTCACTTTAAGATGTTAAATTAATCTTTCCAAGACTTGCATGGGAAATTCTCTTTCCTCAACTTTAGGTCTTAAAACTTTGGGACTGAGCACTGAAGATCTGCAGTTTGGAGATGATGTGAATATCACGCTGGACGTATTCAAGGAAGAAGCGTAAGTTTAATTGAAAGGGTTTTTTGGAGGGGGGGGCAGTATGCACAGGAGATATTTTACTGAGATTTATTTTTTATTTACAACACTATATAACTAAAGGACTTGCTGGTTTAAGCTTAACCTCTTTACTTTGCAATGCAAGATTTAAAACGGCCAGTTACTGCCCAACCTTGCTTGGCTTGCTGTAACCTGAACCAAACTTGGCATTTTCCTCCACCATCTCAGTCTCGGGATCCTCTCAAAGCAGACCTCTCAGATTACCTACCCCTCAGACTAGACAGACGGTCCTCAGGTAGCCCAGGGGCTCAAATACTGATCTAGAAATGTGACACAGTGAAGTAGCATTGTCTTCTTTGCCAGAGGTAGTAACACAGCTGTAGATGAAACGAGCTCAGAGTTTGTAATGGTTTAACCTCAGTTGGCAACTGAGCACCACACAGCCATTCGCTCACTCTCCCCCCAGCCCTGGTGGGATGGGGGAGAGAATTGGAAGAGTAGAAGTGAGAAAAACTCGTGGGTTGAGATAAAAATAGTTTAATAATTGAAATAAAATAATAATAGCAATAATAATAATAATGTAGTAGTAATAATAATAATAATACACAAAGCAAGTGATGCACAGTGCAATTGCTCACCACCCGCTGACCGATGCCCAGCCAGTCCCCGAGCAGCGGCCCTTCCCAGCCAGCTTCCCCCAGTTTGTGTACTGAGCATGACGTCACATGGTATGGAATGTCCCTTTGGCCAGTTGGGGTCAGCTGTCCTGGCTGTGCCCCCTCCCAGCTTCTTGTGCACCTCCAGCCTTCTCAGTCGGTAGAGCACGGGAAGCTGGAAAGTCCTTGACTAGTGTGAGCACTGCTCAGCAACAACTAAAACATCGGTGTGTTATCAACATTGTTCTCACACTAAATCCAAAACACAGCACTGTACCAGCTACTAGGAAGGAAATTAACTCTATCCCTGCCGAAACCAGGACATGGTTGTAATAATTTCTCATGGTCAATGTATGGTTCTAGGGGCAATTTTTTGGTAACTTGCAATCAGTGGAAGGTAACTAACTGGAACTGATTATCCTCATTGTTATCTAACTAGAATTCTTTTTTTTCTCTCTTAGGAAGAAAAAGATGCTGGAGAGCTGGGCTGTGTATTAGTTTGAGCAGTGGTCTGCTATATATACTAAAAATAGGCACCTTGCTCAATTCTCCTTCTGGTTTGGCAGCTGATTTTAAGCAGTACTCTCTTTTTTTCCTTCTGCACCCCCACCCCCACCCGAGCAATCAGCTGAAAAGGACAAATAACAAGAACTTGTTCACGTTTACGGGGCACTGGAGGGTTAGGTCTTGAGAATTGCTTTTCTTAATACACTTAGATGGTTAAAAAAAAGTGCTTTGGAGTTTTCTTCTTCATTTTGTAGCTTACAGTAAGGGGTTGTTACTTGTTCGCTCGTTACCATTGAATAAAATTAACTTTAAGCATTGAGCTGTTTCTTAAGGTGTTTTTTATTTTTTGGGCTTGTGCTGTTTTAAAAAGGAAAGACCAACTTCAGCAAGTTATGGCAAGTGTCCACAGTTGAAGAAAAGTAGCACTACCAAGTATTTATGCAATTTTTAAGGAGAAACTTTAAAAATTAAATAGGAGAGACTCTGATACAGCAAAGAAAAAAGAAAGAATTAGTATGAATAAAGAAAACAAAGTGACATATTCCTTCATTCTTCATTGCTTCCTTCTGCGTTCTGTATATACACATTTGAACACAGAACATCCATTACCTGGGATTTAGAGATGTAAAACATCTGTGTTTAAGTGAAGGCGGACCAGTGCATAAGGAACAGTTGTCTGTATTGTACACAGGTGTATTTACACTGGAAATACTCTGTATTCTTTAGAATGATGTTACAGCACACAAGACTGACAAGGCAGACACACGCACTAGAGATGAAGACGGTGTTAGCTTCTAAATGCAATGGCAAGGTGGCTATGGAAAATAAGATCTGCGCAAGTTCGAAACTAAGTAGCATTTTGAAAATTTTTTTAAATGATATACAATAAGGCGTAAGATTAGATTAAACCAGTCGTTCAGCATACAGTGTTGAAAAAAATAACCCAAGTATATTACAAGACACTTGCTTTGCTTTTGTTTGAAATAAGTAATCTAGACCAAGTTATTAACCATTTCTGAAGAAGTCTTTATTTTCCTGTATTTGGCCAACTAGCTCTCAAATTGAGAAGAATCTCGACATCCCTTTGAGCTAATTTATAGACTCCAAGTTCGTTTAGTGCTGCTGTTGCAGATGGCTGGTTTGGCTTTAATGTTGTTTCATTTTCTGAAGCTGACTGTAGTACATCCTTCAGAAGCAAGGCAGAGCCAATATTGAGGTTCAGGATAATGCAGGCTTCTTTTATGCTAGAGGAAAAAGCTATATGGATTAATATGAGAAGCACCCATGAGATAATCACTGTGTGCACAAAGTTAAGTGTTACAAAAACACCTCCATGGACTTATGAAAAGGATCAGAAGTATTGAACTGAAACATACTGCTTAGATCAAGGCAAATAGTGTACTTGTTCTTACTGTCTAAGCCTTTTCCCTTATGTATGTGTATTTCATAAGCATCAATATTTTGCCTCCCAGTGCTCAGCATGGCTTTTGCTTCTGAAGTTTTTCCACTAGTATTAAAAATACAGAACGGAATTTACCACTTAATCTGTCTAGCTTTCCCTAACTACATTTTCCCCTAAGATAATTAGAAACTTCTTATTCAGCATATTTTAAGAGCACAGTTTAACAAACAGTTGCTAGAATCTGAACATTTTCCCTAATTAATATCAGTAGGGAACAAACAGATACTCTGTCTTTGTCACATTGTTTCTAGTCTAAATATGATAGATAGCCATATACCCATTCTGCATTATTTCTTACAGTTCCTTTGTGCATCTGTGTCCTCTCACGCTGGGAATAATACAGATGTATCAATTACCTTTATGAAGGTGATGCATGCTCAAAAAAAAAATTAAACCTGAAGATGTTATGTGAATATTCCAATTAAAAAATGCCAATATATGATCTTTGTCTTCAAGTGTTCAAGACTGAATGTGATGCTCCATATTGATTTAAAAATATTAAGATTTCTGCCCCAATTAGCCTAGGAGTTTAGCACTGGACTCTTTATAAGACGGTGGGCTATTTAAAAAAAAGACTAACCACAAAGAAGGTAGCTTCTTCTCACTGATGAAAGCAACTAGACTGCTATGCGAGGCAATTCTGAGCAGGAATATAGTTTAAAGTAGTCTTTCTTCTAACAATGAAGAAAGTTTATTGTGTTGTAACTGTATCTTTGCATAGTTTCTTTAGCCCCAGTTTTGCAAGTCTGTGCAACTTACATTCCTTCCTAAGTTAATTTACGTAGACATCCTGACTGCACAAAAATACTCCAGAACACATGCCACCGTCTGTTGCTGTCTGAGTACGTGCTGCAGAATCAAAACTTTCCTAGTTGTAAACACTGGAAGCATAAATGATCCACATTATTTTAAGTGTGGATCAAAACTAACTGTGAAGAAATCTTGGTGATACGTAAAACACATGTATTCATCTGCACCTTCACTTTTGACACACCAATAGATCAGAAGTTTGCCTACTTACTGCTTGAAGTAGTTTTCTGGCCTCTTGCAGTAGTGTGAAAATAAAGGGAACAGATTTCTACTCATGTCAAACTGGAGTTGTGCTGCTCCTCCTTCATTGAAATGATTTGCCATTATTATCTGCAAACACAAAGAGGTGCATCCACTGTTTAGGCCAGTCACTTGCACCTACACTGTACTGCATAGGTCACATTCTGCCGATACCTACTTCCTGATATATGTATGTATCCACTTTCTCTGCAAGCATTTGCCAGAAGACTTTGAACAGTGAGTGACAGAGCTGCTGTTCTAGTTGTAGCAAGCGGTCTCGTAAGGTCAACAACATTGGGCAAGCTGTGCTCGATAAAGACATTACTGCTTGCTCTGCTTGAGATGGTAAAGATAACCACCTGAAAGAAATTATCGCATTGAAGTCACTGTAATTAAATTATTCCTATTACCACAACTGAAGTTAAAATTATCCTTTAAAAGAAAGAATCTTACTCATTTACAGTGGTTCAGAGAGAGTTCTCCTTACTTTTAGATTTGAAATGGGAAATCAGTCTAATGCTATATTTAAATTTCATTTAATATTAAATATTAAACTCATGCGTTTAGTTACAAATTTCTGAACATGCCATTCAAAGAAACCCCATCTAATCTAGAAATCATTGAGTTGTTCTATTCCTTTTATGAAGTACTTCAGAAATTCTACTCAGGAGCAAACATTCAAGAAGCCCTGAGTCTGTGAAGACAGAACAGTCATTACAGGCCATTTCACGTTAACTCTTTAATACTACTATGAAGAAAGTAATTCTTGTCCAAACTAGAGTGATCCAGAATTCTTCCCAGGGTTTTTAAGATAATGGGCCCACTAATTGTGGAACTACTTCAGAAAGCATAGCATTAAAATAGTCTTGAAGTAAGTGTTAAGAGAACTTTTCAAAACTTAGTACCCTGCGCCGTTCCTATTCAGGAAAATAATTTTGCCTATTAGCTATTCCTGCCTTTACTTCGATATTTTTAAACAGGAAATAACATTGTAGTATGGGAGGAGAGTAAACAGAGAGAATCACCTCTCTTTTTTGTACAGCTTTGCAGCATCTTTGACCTCTCTGAAGACATGATCTACTTGACGAGTCAGCATGTCATGTTTCAGGCGTTCCAGGAGGTTAATCATTTCATCAAAGACAGAACTCTCCATCGAAGCCAGCTGCCCTAGCTGTAGTTTACTGACAGCGTTACTTTCTGCACTAACCTCCAGTTCGGCCTGCTGTAGCTGCAAGAAAAACTACAGAAACAAAACCAGATATGAATACTACAAAAAATAATCTTACCATTTGAACTTTTCATTGGTACTTTAATAGGCACGGTTCTAGAAAACATGCTCCTGACATATTTATAAACTTGAAATTTTAAGACTGTAAAAACACTTTCTTATCTTTCCCCGCGGTTCTGATTTAGTGAAAAACAAGACACGGTGGTTTAATCCTAGTGATGGAACCGATACAGGTTTCAGATACAACAGCAGATAGGTAACAGGAATAGATCTAGAGAAGTACTAAAAAGATATTTTAAGACTGACAGCAGAATGCTTAAAAAAACCAAGCAAACTGCTTTTGACCTTTTTAATGTTTGCAAAAGTAAACTAGAATCTTTAATTGTAATTTGTTTTAGAAATAATCGTTCATTAAATCTAAGTTTGCTGGGCTGACAACAACAAGAAAATGGATCAAGTTTCATGTGACATAGTGGTAGCAACTTGTTGGTTTTGCTTTCAAGCAGATCAAGATGCTTAGGTAGATGCAGCTATACAACATGAAGGCTGCTGCCCTATCAAGTCAAGATTATCCTCTGCTAGAGCCACAGTTTCCTGCGAAGACAAAAAGAATTTGGAGGCTGCCCACCTCGCACACAATACCTATTTCTACACTTTACTTGTAACTTTTTTTTTTTTTGACCTTTTGTACCAATAACCATAGAAAAGCTGAAATGCTACAGAATAGCCATGCTGCCACCAGGCTATTACATAGCAAAATAATTAATTCCCAATTCCCAGTTATCAGCCAGTGGCTTTTCTGAGCAACACCTAAACCGTGTTGCAATGCAGATACCTATGCTGGATCCATTTAAGCTAACCTGCCATGGGAGTAGTTCAAGCATCGTGCGTAGGCTACTGCACGCGCTTCAACATCAGTGCTATTAATACTGGCTCAGAGATCTCCAAAATCAACTCACTAATTTTTTTACAGTTCAAAGCATGTAAAGGAGACTACTTTTTTGTCTGTTCAGATTATTCAATTTCCCAGGCTCTCTTTGCATTTCCCTAGAAAGTTTAGAATTAGTACAGCTTAGATCTCAAACAATAATCTGTCCTTATTTATACATCTTTTATTAAATCTTAATTTACATCTCATTCTATTTTTTCAGTAATTAATTCTTCTGAAAACACTTTTAATTCTTCTGAATACACTTAGATAAAGTGCTGAAAATAAAATGTTTGTAGTGAAACAAACATCCAAAGTTCATTTTTAAATTTTTTTTTCTTTTAAAGTAAAATAATTACTTACTACATTGTCAGCCCAGTCCGCCAACACTGTTGCTATATAGTTAACAGCATTAAGGATTGCACAGTATCGGAAGCCTAAGGAAGCTCTAGTCTCTTCCTTCATTACTTGAGTTAATCGTATCCTGAAATCATCAACTAACTCCTTCTGTAGGCCCAGGAACTGTAGTTTTCTGGAAGCCGTTGGAAGATTCTTATACCTGTCTGGAAAGACATGAATAAAATGTTTTTAGATTTTCCAAGACTGAATAAAAGCTTTTCAAAAAGAAACATTACAGTCATCTTACTTCACAACCTTACGCCATTTAGCATTTAACACAGCTGACATTTTAACAATTTCAGGGAAACTACTCAACGCAAAAGCTAAACATGTAAAGAAACAACATTCTTCCCCCTCCTGATTCCACTAGCATTTTGTATTCTAATACTTTAAGCAATACGTGATTATACCACACCATCCAGTGTGGCCCCTAAAGCGTATTCACACACAGTAAGATAAAGCCGTTGAATATGCAATTAAGTGTCTCCTGAAAACTTATTTGCTCTTACGTTCTGTTCCAAGAAAGCAGACGTTACTCAATGGCTTCTAAATTGTCACAGAATCAAAAGGAGTAATAGGATTTTTTTATTACTGTACTGTAACAAATTATATTATCTCAAGTATGAACAAGTTTTAACATGCTAAATATCTTATGTATTTTTTTAATTATTATTCTGTAAACATGTCACTAGCTCAAGATTATTCATGTTTGAGTTGGTGTCCAAAATAGAAAATGAACAGGAAAGCTTTCATTAAATTGCAAACATCGCAACTTTACAACATTATTTGGTGACTACTGCTGACAATGGATATTTAGTAAAGAAACCTGATAGCTGAAGTTTTTTTACTATTCATTACAAACAAGAGCAATTCCCATAGATTAATAATTACCTGTTATAACTAACAACAGAGTCATAAAAGTTTCAGCACAGTCTGGGACTTTCATTTCATCTACATCAGTGATATCTTTGTATTGCGATATCCACGCAGCCTCTGATGAAAGCATAGAGTCCATTTTCTGAAGAGCAACTGAGATGCACAAAAAACTTAAATTGTTTAAGTTTTTAATAATAAAAAAAAATTCCAACAAAAGCCCCTCTAAAATATATAAACATAAAAGCCTTCTCTCTAGTAAGTTAAATTTTACATTTTCAGAGTTAAAAAAACCTACTGATGACTGGCTTCATACAAAACCAGCTTCAATATATCTGCATTTGCAATGCTGTTAACAACTATGTCAGAGTTGATTGGGGGGTTTGTTTTGTTTTTTTAATAGTTAGCTTGCTCCTTTCCAATATATTTCCTCTTCATTTCTTAAAAGTTAATCCCCTTCCCCTATTTCAATTTAAAGTTCATCCTTGTCTGCACACACATAACATTTGTCTAAAAATAAGCCTACTGGATTCCATACAGGACAGCAAGAGTCCTACAAACTAAAGCAGCATTATTGGAGTCTAACCAATTTTTAGTCAAAATAATCAGAGTATAAAAATATGTATGTCTTATGTAATAGCCCTCTCCAAGTGACTTATCCTGTTTGAGAAGGCTCTTCATGGAAGTATACACACACACTTTCTTTCTGATTGTGCAATATAAAGGGCAACAAAATCCATTGGAAGTCTTACATTTTTTTTCCACTGTTAGCCACCTTTGGAAGCAGGATTCTTCTGAGAGAATATGCATGCAACTGGGAAAGCTGCTGAGATAACCATGAACGCTGTATAACTCTCTCTCAAATAGAAGTACCTCATCCACAAGGTGACAAAAGAGTGTATCATCATACAACAGGCATGGAATATCAGCAGCCAGCTTCTCCAAAATCAGCATTACTAGAGCACGAGAGAATTCAAGCTTTTGAAAGAAAAAAGTGAAAAAAAGTCAGAGATAGATAGGAAGTATTAACGTGCAAACATGTACATAAACTGCTACTAGACCGAGTTAATCTCACCACATACTTAGTGAAATCAGTGGAAGTGGGCTTGCGCAAGTATCTATCAGAAGTTGACTTACATATTCATATATATAAAACCATGAAAGTGCTTACCCCAGCATTCACTGAAGATCCTGCCTTGTCCAGTATTGGCTGGATTTTGTCATCAAGGAACTTTGCATGATTTCCAATCCACATAAGTACTTGTGTTAAATACCACTCAGGCTTATTTAAAAAAGAAAATAAAATACTAAATGCATCCAAACATTTATTCAAATGCTACTAATATTTTAAGACAAACGTCTAAAAAATACCAGTCTCTTCCCCTGCCTTCTCTTGATCTCAGATCACACAAGTCTTTCAATGTGTTTTACTTAGCTTTGACTTTCATAAAAGCAGTATCAGAGAAGTATTTCTGGATTTGAATTGTCTTAAATGCACCAATTATTCTGTTTCTTCACAAACAAAAGCTCCATTTTTTTAATCTCCCCCTTCTCTACTGCTTTCTCACTCCTGAGGTCCTCTTTTCTGCTTCGCATACTTCCTCCTGTTCTTCTGTGTGGTCTTTATTTCTTGGTACAGCAAAAGGATGCACTCCTGAGAAAACTCTTCCCAGTAGCTCCATTCTTACTGTCATTGTACCCAACCTCAACCCACACTGGAAATGGGGAATCTATTTCACATTATAATGCCTTTAAGCTTTTTCAGTTTCCATACCCAAAAATATGGGCTGTAGTTTCTGATGAACGCTTCTTTCAATGGTAGTGCAAGCGGGAGCACTTCCTGTCCTCCTCACTCCCAATAGCTGAAGAGCCTTCTGTTGAACTGCACTCACATTCTTCACATTTTGCATGCCCGTTTCTCATTTCTGTATTAATTTTCACTTGTCTACTGCTTTTTTTTTTTTTTTTGGACACTCCCTCCCCAACTTGCCAAGATCATTGTGAACTCTGAGCCTGTCCTCTGGAATACTTGTAATCCCTTCCAGGTTGATGTCGTTCAAATATTTTACATGGGTATTTTCTTTATTCCATTATCCAAGTCAGTTATTATAAAAAACCAAACCAAAGCAAAAAACCCAACCCAAATTTGAGCAAGGCCCTGTTGGAATATCTTTCTGATCTGACACCAGATTACGTGTAAACTTTTCTTCCCAAGTTTTTTTAGAAAAATAGTTGTTCACCTATCATTGTCCACAAATTTAATCTCTTGAACATTTTCCCGTTTGCTTGTGAAATAATTTCATTCATGTCTAAAATACCTCTTCCCCACTAATATACGTAACATTATTTAAAAAAGCACTGTAGTAGCAACTATCAAGATTGCAAATATATTTACATATACCCAAGACTGTCAACACAAGCACACAGACTTGTGCAAACTGTTACAAAACAGCTCTCAAACTCTGCTGCAGATGCATTACAGCAGCATTAACGCCTTGAAACCTGTTCCAATGATAATTCTCAGATAAAAATCCTCAGTCTTCGAAGATAATTCATACAAAAAGTGAGTCAGTTTCCAACCAGTAAACTGGACGTCTCTTGTTGTATGTCAATTAAAAAATTTAACCCCGAAAACTAATTATGTAACGGTGCCTTTAGAATAATCGCATTTTATATACTAACAGCAGATTCCAACATTTTCAGTTACATGAAAGTAGCAAAAGACAATGCCAAAAATCAAAGTCACAGCTTTGTACAGCCTTTGAGCTCAAGCAATAAGGAACAGTGCAAAACCGTTTGCAAGGAGACAGAGGAAATTAATCAAAGCTTCTGAAATGACTGGAGTCAGTCTGAGTTGTAGTAACGCTTTCTAAAGGATCTGGGCAAGGGAGAAAAATCACCTGGCCCAGAGAAAATGCTTGTGCCTCTGAAAGGTCTCCAAGTGCTATCTTGATGTCTGTCCACACTTAGGTAGACACAAGAACTGCAGTTTTGAAAAATCTTAGTTTCAGAAAGGAAAGTGTTGAAGCTGTACAACTTAAATACAGCAATCTATCCGTTACTTAAAAAAAACAATTAAAAAAATACATCTTTCTCCCATACCTTGTTTAAAACATTGGTTTGTTTATTTCCAGTGAAATGATACTTGAATCTTTTCTGAAGAGGATTCAGCATGATCTGTATTGGAAGGATAATGGGTGGCGATAGGGGTAAAGAGTACTTTTCTGGCAATTGTTTAGGTTTGGTTAACAGTTCATCTCTAAGTTTGACAGTCAAGGATGAATTTAAGTGTTGAATTCTCCCGACATCATAATTTCAATAGAATGGGTTTATAAAAATGAACATTTCTTAGTTCTACCTCACTGGCTGAAGGCAGTATTACGCAATCAATAGGATTCCTCAAATATGAAGGATACTCAAAATATTTCAGTTTACATAATGTTTAATACAACTCAGGATAAGGATTATTTATTCAATGACAATACAAGTCACTTAAGTCAGTTTGATTTAGGAAACTCATATTGTTAAAAAAAAACGAACACAGAAAACCACCATTATCAGTACCAAACACAGGGGCTGCCCAAGAAACACGCTTATTCATATTTGTTAAAGGAGGATAAAAGACTCATGAGATTAATAAATGCAATAGATTATTTCCCATTTTCACATAACTTAAGTGACCCAGTCTGCCAGACCAAAATTGTTACCAACTCAGGGTTGTTTAGAATAGCCTTGTATCTTCCCACTCCATGATGATTAAAAAAAAAAAAAAAAAAAAGAGGCAGCCACAACCACTCCAGGAAAAATTGCTTGGTTGAGCTTTAGCTGTGATTTAATTCACACACAAAAAAAGGAACAGGATGAGAAGCAGTGCCTTCTGATAAACCTCAAAGGCAGACTACTATCCCTGCACAATGAAAATCCTTCTGTAGTCTCCCCTTTTTGCAAAGTCTGCTTCCGAGACATGTAT
Organism: Pygoscelis adeliae; assembly: GCF_000699105.1. Classification (NCBI taxonomy): domain Eukaryota; kingdom Metazoa; phylum Chordata; class Aves; order Sphenisciformes; family Spheniscidae; genus Pygoscelis; species Pygoscelis adeliae. The sequence continues at coordinate 962,724 of NW_008825150.1, forward strand.
CTTTAGCCTTCCCTCTTTTCCTTCTGGGATGGGACATACTAAAGTGATTAAGGCTGATTTCAAATAAGGCTATGAAAGGAAAAGCATCAACTGTGTAAAATAAAATATACATCACCATTTTTTTATTAACATGGATAACCTTGCTGAAGCGTATAAGGCCTGATCCTCATGAAACCTGAACTGTCAGCTACTATGAGACCACTAGATCTGATGACTTGGAGTTACAATGTTGCTGCTGCCAAAAAGGACAACTTTGGCACCTGGCATTTTCTAAACAAAACAAAACAAAAAAATTCTAATGTTAATACAAAGTAACATAAATTCAAATTATCTTCTGTCTTTAGGGAGAACAAGATTTTAAATACTTCTCCTTGACAATGCGCATCTCTGACATTTATTATTCTTACTAAAATACACCACAACTATTTAAAAGGATACGAGGTTTGCAATTTCAGAAGCTGACAAAACAACGTCTCCAAATTGTTGTATACATCAGGAGCACTGGCTGGTGCAGAAAGGCCAAATGCCTGAGACTGTGGTGGCCCCACAAACGGCCAGTGGAGCTGGGTCAGTACCTCTTCAAAGTCACTGCAAGGCAAAACAGGCACTGTAACAAGAATTTACAGTACAACGCAAAGACAGGGGAATGACAGCACCTCTCTTACCTTGACAATTTGTCCTTAAGAATTTTATGCCAGAATTTAACAGTGGATCTCACAAAAGCAAGAAGATGAGAACAAGATGACTCCTGAAGTTTAATATCCAGTTCTGCCATGAATGCTAGAGTACTGGCTGCCTCTGGAACATTGTTGGTCATCAGATACTGCTGAATGCTATCACTATAAAGTAGAAGAAAAGTCAAGGCCAAAAATTCATTAAAGATAACAGAAAAGAATCATTTGTATATTGGAAAATGAAGATAAAACTTTCTCAAATCTAAAACATTTTAATAATGGGACAAACTAGGTTACCAGTCTCAAAACATATATGCAGTACTTAAACTTTACCTCAACTCTTCTATTCGTGAAATCCATTTAAGATAGGACAGGTGTCGTTCAATCTCTTCTACCTGACTGATCAGTACATCGAGATCCTCCATCCATGGCTGAGCCTTCAGTAAGTGGCTATTGATTGAATCAGATAGAAGAGTTTCTTCCTCTAGAAGCCGACCCAGAGCCTTTTTAGAGTCTTCTGCATTCTTTAAGGCATTCTGAATTCTTTTAGGGACTTCTGATGAAACTGTAAGTACCTACATTCACAGAGAAGTATTAAGTCTGACACCGCACTATGTAGAGTAGTACCATTTGAGCTATTAATACATTGCTTTAATTCAGTTAAACATACTTAATCAGTCATACAGCATATTCAGAAGAAGGGGGGCGGGGGGGAAGATGCTTACCTGTTCTTCTAACTGCTTCTTATTTTCAGACAGCTTATCAATAAGGTTGTCTAGCTTCCTCAGAGAATCATAGTCATTTCCAACTTCTCTTTCCACAAATTCAGAAACATAGTATGGGATATCACAATGATCTAGATCTCTAGTGACTTCTTTCTTTCTAACAGCAACGGTTGCCATGTTTTCTTTCTCTGCAATACTGATTACACAATTTCTAATTAGTCACCACTAAGACAGCACAACAACTATTGATCTATTGAGAACACAAAGCTCCATGAAAAGCTGGGCAGTTCAATCTAAATTGAAACTTAAGTAAAGCAGTATACTTATTGAATGTCTTAAGTGAGACAATTTGTGGCGTAAGTCCTAGCTGAGATATGATAAAACCTTGCTTACCCATCCAACTGGTGATTTATCATACATTAATTACTGAAGAGAAATATGCCCATTAATTTCTTCCTTCCCCAAAAGTGTGAATTTTATTAAAAAGTTCAATATATATGTAGTTTCTACATATGTAATATGGAAAACTTAATGAAAAATACCAGAAAAATATTTTTGTAAAATACAACGGAAAATAATAACGTTCTGCTTTACCTTTTCATACAGTTTAGGATGTTCCAGAGGTATCAATCAATGACTGACGTATTACTAGCAAAGTATCCACTTGGGTCTTGCAATGACTTGTAAAATAAAAGCATCACTGAAATATTTGTAAGAAAACCCACACGGTATAACAGAAGAAACACTTGCTGATCCACACGTTTGGCAGCACCCAGAAAAAAACAGACCTGAAATTGAGAGGATGATTATGTACAGTGAAACAAAAAAAAGGCAACAATGATGAGCGTTTGACTAGTTCAATTCTCGACTTTTTAATATCACTTTCAAAACAGTATTTAAAAATGAAATTTATATACTTTCACTTTATCTGCTACAAGCTTTAATTAAGTGAAAAACCCTATTAAACAAGCAACAGGGAAGTGTGAGAAAATGGAGCAACTGATGAGCCAAAGTTGGAGAAGCAATAGAGAGCACCAGCAAAAACAAACTGGGAGACCAAGTGTGTTGCTGAGGAAGAAGTGAATACAGAAAAGAGAGCAGTAAAAAGCACCACGCTGTTTGCAGCAATAAAAACAAATAATACCGCAGAAGACTACTAGCCAAGTGGTGCCCTTTTCTTACTAGAGGAAAAGATCAGGACACGGGAGGAGAGAGGAACAGGACACTAGGGAGCATCCTCCGACTATCTCCCAGCTCAAGCACGCAGCTCTGCACCCACCTCCGCCGGAGGGCCAGGCCTTTTCGAGGAGCGTTAGAAGGCTCAGCGGGCTCCAGGGAGGCCCTGGGCGAGGCCCCCTGCCGCCCACGGCCCGAGCCAGGCGACCGAGCAGCCCCTTTCCCCGCGAGCCGCTAACGACTCGGCGAGCCCTTCTTCCCCCGCTCCGGGCTCTGCCCCCGAGGCGGCGCTTTCCCTCGCAGGCTGGACGGCGCCCAGCGAGCTGGCGCAAGCAGCGGAGCTCGGGGTGGCGGGCAGCAGAGCTCGTACGGACC
>NW_008825150.1:966216-967467 GCF_000699105.1 Pygoscelis adeliae
TGGTTTTGTTCCCGCGCGGAAGGCGCGGCCCCGCTGGTTCAGGAGCCTCCACCGCTTCCTGCTGGGCGAGCGACGTCCTCTCCCGAGGACCTTCCAGCCACCACGGCAGGCGACAGCGGCCACCGTCTTCTATTTAGGTGATTTTAGCAACACAAGCTTTTTATTTGGTCTAGAAGGAGGCTGAAAAGGCAGTGTCTTTTGGAACAGCTTTGTAGTATTTTTTTCCCCACTAGAAGCCCGGCTCATCCCCTGCCGGCAACGGACAGACGAGACCTGTAACGGCAGTAGTTACTGATACGCGCTTACACTTCTAGGTTAATTTATTTTCAGTACCCGTTCTTCGGCATAGGTATTAGTAAAGCTGGAAAATACGCGCAAGTATTTTCTCAATGAAAAGACCAACTAATTAAAACAGCTGTACATCTTACAGCACATAAAAAGCCTCGCTAACAGAATCCTCTACCGCATCAGCACAAATGGTACCAGCAAAAACTCCTGCGATATAAGTGTTCCTCGATATCTTAATTTTGTTGTAAATTACAGCTTAAGAAAGCGAGTTAATGTATTTGAAGACACTTCAAGGTGCGCTGAACTCATGAAAACATTCAGTGCTTGCCAAAAAAAAGCCAAGCTAAACATTCTTCCAGGTCTGAAACTATTATAAGCCCATTTCTTAAAGATACGCCCATGTCACAGCTCAAGCAACTTATTAATTAAAAAGCACCAGTCACTAAGATCTGTATTATATTACAACCACCATCTTGCAAATGACTACTGAAGTTAAATGCTAGCACTAATAAAAACTTAAAAAAATACAAATCTCTTACTACTAGTCTTTAAAGATTTGTACAGAACATGTAAATAGGAAAATGCTTTATATATGTTAAAATCTAAGTCGTTTTTGCAGTTCCTTCAGCGTAACCAGGTAGTATTCAGTTGTGTCTGGTTTTTTATGCTTGTGTCCATTTTCAAAACTTCTCGAATTGCCATGGTAGCATAAGTGGATGGGGGAAGGGAGAACTCCATCTTCAGTGCCCTGAATTTACCATCTATCATAAGGGGTAAGAGGAGACACAAAGCAAGAAAAAGTTGTTAAGGATGTAAGTAATGCTTATTCTGGATGCCCTCTAAACTGGACTAAAGTTTTCCATGACCAACCCCCCCAACCCATAAAACAAAACGACTACACCACCATACTCCAATTTACAATCCACAGTGGAATTTCATAAAATAAATACTCCTTAACATTTT
>NW_008825150.1:967479-990051 GCF_000699105.1 Pygoscelis adeliae
TGAGGGTTTTCTTCTTTTAAAAGCAAAATAAACTTTTGTTCTTTCAAAACTGAATTCCTAGCCTCTCTTCACTTTTTCCGGAAAGTAGTGTCAAAAGACCTTGTGACCAGAGTTACATAAAAAAAATTTCCATTGAATTCTGTTAAGTATTTGAGCAGTCTCTTATGTTCAGCACACATAATACATGCTGAAGCGAAAAGACAATTTGTGGCTTAGTTGCACCTTCATGCATTTCACAGACATTTATTGCAAGCATTTACTTGATTTTACATGTCTGTAAGAAAATATAACAGTCAATACAGACTGCTGGAAGAATTGCTCACACTCCTGAGAAATAACGGTCCTTATTTAGACACCTAACTTTGGGTATCTTTAATACCATTACTTAACAGTCCAGTTAAATGAAAGCTCTTCCTTAAAAGAGCTTTCAGTATGTAGCAGTTCAAAGCAACAGCCAGATCCAACTTCTATTTTGCAAACATCAGCAGAAAAATCAGCTTACCTGTAGGAAGAACTGGTAATGGTTTTCCTTCCAGCTTATCCAAATCCGTAGTAAATAATGGGATTCTGGGATCGTCATATGCAACAACCTCCCTTTGTAATATACGTAAGATTTTTAAATTATGTTTTTATTATTTAAAATAAAATTATGTATTTTATATACATTTATATATTTTTATTATAATAATATTTATTATTATGCCACTTTGGCAGTTACAACTGAAATGGAATTTCTAATAAAATAAGGTAAGGTGGCATTTATGGTGCAGTAACTGGTAAAGCTTTATGTAGAAGACCTGCCTCTGTTTGATGAAGATTTAAAAAAAATTAGTCAGAAGTTTCTTTGCATAACTCATCTGTTTTCCCTCATGGGCTGTCAGGATTTCCAGCTGTGCAAGAAGTATAGTTTATGAAATTATGGGAGGAATGGTGTCAACTCTAAGAATACTTGGGGGGGAAGGGGGGGAAGCCTTAATTTTGAAGAAAGCCATCTAAGCTTCTTTGAAAGGGCTTAAATACACGTTCTACTCTTCTGCCATTCATTTAACAGAAATCATTCCATATGTAACGACGAGGCTGAAAAAGTAACTGGGAAGTAGATAAGCTTTAAACATCAGCACTAATTAAAATAAAGTGTAAACATTGGTATTTTTTGTCTCCCTCCTAAACCCTCTATTTTTTTTCTATGCTTCCATGATCAAGTCTTTCTGCACATTTGTACAGTCACCTGTTTAAAAGGTATTTATTCAGTTGCCACGACAATTAGGTTGTATCTCTAACAACAGCGATTTAGTAGCTTTAAGTGATACAAATATTTCTGATTGACAGATAGGTAATTGGAGACCAACTTTCTCATAGCAAGACTACAAAAAACCCTGTTCTGAATATTATCCATCGTGGTTTCAACATAAATAATATCTATGAAGTGTTCAGGCAAGCCCCTGCAAGGAGTGTAACAACTGATAGATGTCTTGACACTCATGCATCACAGAATCAGAGGACCAAGGAAGAAGTAAGGCTATGGTTCAACTTCAACTGCGTAAAAAACACGAGAGAAATGCACAGAGATTCCTCCCTCCCTATGCTTCAGTCTACATGTACTGTGGGTCAATTGAATGCTTCCTGTACTTAGTCATCCCACGTATACTCTATGCTGTCAATTCAAGTGTAATTTCCTTTATCCTCCTACTTACCAGTTGACATTCTGAGGTCGAATGATAATCTTTCTGTATGCTCCAGAAAGTGAATAATCTCTGATCTTATGCCTCATGTTGTTGATATCAAGATTGTCAGCTACTAGCATTTCCTTGTAGGCCTCACCAACTGCAAGAGCGGAAAATATTTAATAGGAGAGAGTGTAGTGCAGCCAGTTGAAACAGCCCTTTTTCATTAATCATTCCTTCCCTTGTATTTAGTAGTTTTCAGCGTATGTGGGATAAATGTTACACAGAAGTTTAAAATTACTTATTGCAAATCTTATTACCTACAATGTTTGCTTCTACAACCTGATTAGTAGAGGCAGTAACCGAGAAAGAATCTTAGCAAATCAAAATTTCAGCTGAAAACAAAAGTTGCAAAATATTTTATTGACATTTCATTGACATCTCATGCATGCTTTCCAATTATCTAAACTTCACTAATCTCAGGTACATGGAAAAAAAATAATGGGCCAGACTACCCATTGCTCTATCTTTGAAAAAGCAGCAGAGTGAAATGAGTTACGAGAGCCCTCTGAAGAAATTAGCCGGCAGGGACCTTTAAGTACACTGCCAACAGAAGGAGTAATTCTATTACAGTCTTGTATCCTTAAGTAAGGGCATGTGCATGCACACCTGGGGAAGACAGGGAAGGCAATGGAAATACAAGAATATACTGCAGCTAAAATGCTGACTAGTGCCTTTGATTTGCAATGTAATTGCCAGCATTACTTCATATATTGAATGTAAAAAATCGCAGCTTTTCTTTCCAATCTTTTAACTCAATGTGGTTCAGAGCCACACCTTATCACAGACAGACCTTTACCTTCCAAGTGTTTCAGAGGTGGGTGATAAATGGGATCCTAGCTCTGGGACTTAGCTCTGACAGGCAGAGAGTCTCAAGAGACTTGACTGGTCTTTTAAGGACAACCAAGTACAAGAGCAGTTCAACCCAATATTGAGGAAAATAAGCATACATATTGGGAGACTGGTTTGGCTAAGTAGGGAACTCATGACTAGGCTTGTATATAAGGACACATACAGTAGGTGAAAGCTAGGGCCAGCTACAAAGAAGGAATATACAAACATTGTCCAGGCACGTAGGGGTGGTGTTAGGAAAGCCAAAGCTCAGCTAGAGTTGAAATCAGCAACAGACATCAAGGGCAACAAGAGTTAAACTGCAACATCAGAAATGAAAGACTACAACATGGAAAATGTTGGCCTGCTGCTAAACGGGGCAGCTGGTCTAGTGACAGACATAAGGCTGATGGTCTTAGCGCCTCCTTTGCCTCAGTTTTGACCAGCAAAGTCTCCCAGGCCTCTGTTCCTAGAGACAAGGTTCAAGAAAGAGGGACTACCAGTAGTGGAAGAAGATAAAGGCTGAGAGAGCTGGCTCACATCACAGTAAAGCTTTTCTCTATCATCTCTGAAAGATCATGGAGATGTGGGGAGGTCCCAGGCGACTGCAGAAAACCAAGTGTTGCACCCATCTTCAGAAAGGGCAAGAAGGATGATCTAGGGCATTACAGACCAGTGAGACTCACTTTGGTCCCTGAGAAAAATAATGGAGCTAATCCTCTTGGAACATGTTTCTGGGCACACAATGTGAATAATAGTGAGCATGGTTTTACCAAAAGGGGGAAAAAGGAAAAGAAAACTCAAAAAACCCACCAACCTTACTGCCTCCTATGATGAAATTATTACACCTGTGGATGAGGGGAGAGCAGCGACTGCTGCCTACCTTGCCTTTAGCAAGGCTGTCGACATGTTCCCACAGCATCCTTGTATCCAAGGTTAGAACATTACAGTGGGTGGACTGCTAGATGGGTAAAGAACCGGCTGGCTCATCGTCTCAAAGGATAGTCACTACTGGTTTGAGCTCTACCTAGAAGCTCGTTACAAGCAGAGTTCCTCAAAGAACTGGGATGTGTCCTGTTAAATACCTTCATCAGCATAAGTGGAGGAGGAGCTGGAATTCACCCCAACAAGTTTGTGGACAAAATCAGGCTGGGGTGGCAGTCGATATATTCAAGAGCCGGACTGCCATTCAGAGGGACCTAGGCAGGCTAGAGGAATGGGCCAAGAGGAACCTCATGAAATTCAGCAAGGACAAAATCCTGTACCTGAGAGTGATTAACTCCTTGCAATGGTACAGGCTAGGGAGCAACTCTGCTGGCAGTCACCTGGGACTCCCACTGGAAAGGAGACTTAACAGAGCACCCTGGCAGCAACAAAAGCTAATAGCAACAGGAGCTTAGCTAGTAGCTACACCGAGGAAAACAATTACTGCCCTTTACTGGGCACTCATGAGACTGCACTTAGAATAGTGTGTCCAGCACAAAGTAGATGCTGATAAACTTGAATGAGTCCAACGGAGGACCCCCCCAATGGCCAGGGGTTGTAGCCCATGCCCTGTGAAGAGAGTCTGAGAGAACTGGGCTTCTTTAACTTAGAGAAGACTTAGAGGAGAACTGAGAGACTATTTGTTCTTGAAAGTTTCAGACAAAGCCCTGAGCTAGCTGACCCGAATACAGCACTGACCTTGCTTTGACCAAAAGGTTGGACCAGATGGCCTCCTGAGGTCCTTTCCAACCGAAATGATTCTACAACTCTATCCCTTAATAAAAACATCATGTTCGATGCAGATAATTATAGATCACTCAACTTATTCCATTAAAAACAATTTAGATCCAATACACTGTACAGACAGGAGATGAAAGATACACGCTTTTTTATTTTTATTTTTAAAACATTCATATTGGTTAATATTTAATTAAACAGATCTGGTTCTTTTTCCTAACTTCAAGCATTTGCTTGGGTTACAAATTCTACAAGTTTGGTTTGTTTTCTAATTTAAAAATCAAATGCATACACTTTTCAATTAACATTTCACCACTTTTTTTTCCCCTTGTGCTGAGATAAATAATTTTGCCTCAGTAAAAAAGTTAATTTCTTTGGAAAAGCTACTACCTAAAAAGAAATATGAAACAGAATTATGTTAAATAAAAAAGTTACAATGCAGACTATTATTATCACAATGGGAGAGGATGACAGTAATGTATCAGAGATCTGAAATAGTGTATTGTTTTAACGGTCACCAAGGTTGCATAGATCCAATCTTCCTTTTAAGAACAATCTTAAAGCAGACTTACATTTTCAGAGTTAAGTACGTAAGTTAACAGTCAGACTTACTTTTATGCTTTGGATAAATTACATCAAATCCAGGCAATGGCATCACCACATCGTGGATAGTGTAGTTATCAACATCTCCTTCTTCGATATGAACAGCTGTGGCTACAATCAGGACAGAAAAATTAAGAGTTACGAGTATAAATGTGACAGTTAACATTAGCTAAATTTAAAATGAACCATTTGATTGAAACAAGCCTACTTTGAGAGGAATAACTACTGTGTTTTATCTCCACTTAATAGACAACATTTCCAAGAAAAGAAGTAAGTCTTCAAGGCTACCACAGTTACCGGCAGAATCACAGCCTGGTTTCCAGTGACTTTTAAAGCTGAATGAAGTAAGGACTGCTAGATGAACAGTGCCCTTACCAGGCATACATGAAGGAGAAATACTGTGGATATTCTCACCCCAGGGAAATGCCAGACCAAATCCAAGTGAAGAAAGTTTTAACTGAGTGGAGCCTCCGCTTTACTAGACGCTGATGCAAACAAAAACTTCTGTGGTTAAAACATTCATAACATCCTTCCATAGTTCTCCATAGCTCAACTAGGTTTGAGTTCATTCTTGAGAACAATCAGTCCTTCATAGTCTCTCTTCCCTATCCAGCTATGTGGAAAAACAAGCAAACCAACAGCTCATGGAAGTGTAATACCTAACTTCCGATTCCTTGCAAACTTTGACTAGTCAAACTGGCCAATGGATTCAGAAATCACTGGACCAAAATGGGTGAGAGGGAGAAGAAAATATGTAAGCAGTATCACATAAACAGATGTGTGCCTTGTTTTCCTAGGAATTTGAACTACACAGCATCACTGGCTTTTTGTTTGTCTGATTTTACCTCCTTTAAGTGTGAGATCTCCTGGTACAGCTCTAAGCCCGTATTCTTCTATTCGCTTGCTCACCATATTATTCCACACGTAACTCTGGTAGCTATGAATATACATTAAACGATTATTTCTTGGTATCTAGAGGTGAAGAAAAAAAAAGTGAAACATTAGAAAGATGTATTTTTAGTTTTTTCTCTCAATCATAACCAAAAAGGCATATATTTGAAATGTTACCTTTTCCAGCAACAAGACTAATGCAATTTCTTGGTATACAGATTTGATTTTTGTTCATTATTTGGGAAAAGAGTATGTGAAGAAATAATGCTTTTATACATTTGAAATCCACACAAAAACCCCCTGTGCTTAAATTAAAAAAAAAAAAACAACCCAAAAAACCCCAATGAGCTGGGTTTTTTTATTCGACAGCTCAAACACACGGGGCTATTATAAAACACTGAATTCATACTCAACCTCCTGAAATCTTAAGTAAACTTTGCAGATGTGAAAGCACAGTGTTCTTCTTCATAAACAAGAAATTATTCCTCAGCTCCTACAATGGGCCCAGTAGTTTGCTGGTGATGAGGTATTTTCTCCAAAGATTTGATCTTGATTACAGTACTTGAAAATGACAGTGAATCCACCACCTCTATGCCAAGCTGATTCATCAGCACACTATCAGTTTGATTTATACTTTTAAAGCAACGGAACTCTGATACTGAAACTTTTGCACAGTTCTCAGATCTGTATTATACATGGTTACTAAGTATAACTGTAGTGCTTCCAACGTACCAGAGAGATTGTTGTACAAATTAGAAAGCTCATTATGCATACATTAATTACAGATGATGTCAGTTACCATGCAGCAGTACTTCAAGCAAAAAGGCAGGATAAATGTAAAGATTTTACACTTAACCTTCTACTCATCAAGCATCTGAGTCTACTTCAAATTCATCACGATAGCATCAGAAGAGCATTTATTCAAGTAAATACCCCACAGCACTTTTACACTCACTATGCCAAATGCAGAGATTATGTTCTTCATTCCATACTTTAAGAGTCCGCGTAGAAGCTGTCCTTCCACGCACCTTTTTACAGGTAGTTTCTTGAGGGCTGCTGCTGGATCTTTAGTCTTTGCCCATTCTTCTCTGCATTTTACTAAGTATCCCTTTTCAGCTAGAATGAGGATGTAAAATAAAAATATTTTAACTACACACCAAAAAGCATCCATCGTTTGGTTAAAACAGTTGAAAAATTAAAGTTTCAGTCACGGTAATTACACAGATTAACAGAATCACAGAATAGTTGAGGTTGCAAGGCTTCACGTGGAGTCTGAGCAGACTCTGTGTATAAGTATTCAGGTCCCTTTTCACCCCCACTGCAAGAAACTGCACAGCAAAGAAAGAGAAGCAGAAAGGCAGAAAGTCTGAAGGTTGCTTCTCCATTGCTAAACTGGCTGAAGTTTAGCACATGCAAAGCTGTCCTCACAAACATCCTTTCAAATTAAAAGAAACAAAATCTAAAAGTGTTTTTCCTGAACATATAGGAGAGGCAGAAACACTTGATGTATCATTTTTCGGTCCTTACCTCCTGGTCGTGGTTTTAATATCAAATCCATTACTTCATTCCAATTGTTCTGTAGAATAGCTCTAAGATTCAAAGAGTAAAGTTTATTAAGAACTAATTAAATATATTTTAAGGAGGTTTAGCCAACTTATCAAAAGAAAAATATTAGTGTTTAGATTTATGCAATATTAAAAGTAGTGGTATTATGCAAGATAACCTGCTGAAGCAAGTTCAGAAACAAGTTCTTTCTTGAATCTAAAATGAAAACTGGCACATGCAATATGGTAGAAAAACATTCCCAAAAATACATTAGAAGTTATACAGGGATAAAAATAAAACTTAAAAAAAAAAAGGGGATGAAAACAACACATACCTGCCAATTTGATATGTAGGAACAGCTGTGGTTCCAAATCTTTGCATTCCATAGTAATTAATGAATCCAATTTCCCTGAGAGAGTGCATTGCTTGCTCTATCTGGTCATCAGTTCCTGTTATGTTTCTAGCATTAAAAAAAAAGTTATAGACAGATTATTAAAGGCTTACACTATTTTGTGATCCCCATAATATGAAAGCTCAACATCAACATTATACAGCACTTATCAAATTCAAGACTCCTGCCAATAGAAGGACTTTTCTTCTTTTTTGTAACACAAGATGCACGGATATCCCTTACCTATTTAAAGGAAAAAAAAAAAAATTCTAACAGAATCGTCTAAATACATACTAACATATTACCTGAGAACAACAGTGAAATGGTTCCCTTGCAGTTCTCCTAATTTCAGTGGATGATTCTTGTAACTGAAATTTCCTAATTTGAAGTTCATCAAACATTTATTCAAATGAGCAAGTCTTTGTGCAGTGATTCTAAAAAGAAACAAACAACAGTGACCAACCTATGCTTAGAAAAGCAGATAGTTAAATAAATATAGAAATGCCTGCATTTCAAAACAAAAAGCAGTGAGTCCAGTTTCCCCAATTTTCTGTTGTTGCCTTTTCAAAGTATTTTAATGAAATATCTAAAAGAAAAGAACGGATAATTCTTAAGGCTACTTATACAAGAGAAAAGGTATACTGTGACAAAGACTATTAGCACTGTCTTTTCACATCTATGTTACAGTACGCACTCAAAAAAAAGTATCTTGCAATATTGATGTATACTGTACCCCACAAGCTGAACTCTGCTTTATTTGAATAACTACACCATGAATACACTCCAGTTAGCACAGTCATAAACACAGAGTTAAGTAATTAGCCACTGTGTAAGCTTAGTGCAGATGACGGGGTATGAAATCCAATCTGTCACTGATATCTTTCATTTTTGTTACTAGTACTTTTGGAGGCATACCCTGTTCTTTTCATCACCGAGCTGCTCTTTGACACTTCCGCTAAAATTTATACCAGGATAGACAAATTTATCAACTAGCATGGCCAGCGTACTTAGCTCAGAGCGGGTTGATAAGTGGTAATGTCTCCTCTCCTACGCCATCCTTCTCCAAGGCTGCGCAGGAGAGTCGGGTACTGTGGCACTACCGAACAGACACCACAGATCAGTACATTCCCCCCCAATCAATGCTTACAACACATTGAAGCTCTTGGACACAACATTAAATGTGACCACGTTAAAAGTAAACGGAACAGCACCTGAGATGGCTACACCACAAGTTTGGTTAATTGTCATCACTTTGCAAACTTGCCTTGCAGCAACGAGAATCTGGGGCTTCTCACGATTCACAAATTAATAATTCCTTTTATATGTGCAAATGTATGCACATGCAAACCACTGGGAGGAAAAAGACGAAGAATTAAGTAGTGAATGCCCTCCTTTTAACATGGATTTGATCAAATTTCTGGCTCTCAAACCTTGGAATTCCTCGAGTATTGTGGTTTTCAAAGACTTGTAAATAGTAGTCCAGGCAGAATATTCCAGCTAGCTAAACAGATATGGTAATATATGACTGCGAGGCATCCATCATTCTCACTTATGGATGTAACACTAATTTCAAGTGCCCAGAAGCCATATAATTATCTTGGAATGTGACAAAATAAATTTTATTTTATCTTAGTAGGCAACTTATAGGAGTAGGTTAAGGCAGGAAAAATTCTTCATCATTTTTTGCCGCTTCTGGCTACTCACAGATGAGCAAAGGCAGTGGTTAGCCTTCTCTGGAGCTGTTCAGAGAGTTCAGTGAGAAAGAAAATAGGATTCCAGCTGGAGGAGGGGGAAAACAAAAATCAGGAAGGAAATGGGACATAATTTTCACCGTGTCATTCTGTTTTTCTGCTGTTGCACGGGAGCCATGCAGCTAAGAGCATGTAGGCAATTTGGCCTACCGCTTCAGCCAAATACATGTATCCAGCCTACGACTCAGAACACCACTGACTGAAAATACTAGCAATCACCATGGGAAAAAAAAAAGGATTATAGCATCTTCATTAACACATGTGCTTTACAACATCAGGACCTGAATCCACCATTTGTGTCACATGCATACTGAGTCTTCAAGGTATTTAGCAAGATATTCAAGTTATCACAGCAGGAGTGCAAATACTCCAGTATATTTTCACTTACCTAAGAACAGCAATCTCTTGAACTGTTATAGCCCTTTTATCTTTAGTTCCCATGTAGGAAAATATGTTTGGCTTCACTCTTAAAAGCAACAGTAACAGATATTACGTATGCTAAAATAACCACAGATCGAACATAATTTTCAGCATAATTACCTAGAATTATTAATCTTCTATATTAAAAACAGCAAATATACATATATTCCCCAGAACTAGGCTGCAATTTTACACCCCTGAATATGTGTGACATTTTCTAATCTCATCTGTAAGTACGTAAAACACAGGGAAACTTCTCTGTTTTAATTGTATGTGGACAGATTCACTTTTACCACAACTGTGCTTTCAGAATATGAGCTTTGAAGTACTTCTTTATATACATCCACTCAAATGCACAAATGCGCAGCCACCACTAATTTCACTAAAAAAAATTCATTTCCATTTCTTCTTTAAACTTCAAATAACATGTCTGTTTGAATACCATGCATGCACATTACGTGAGAATACGAGAAGTTAATTTAAAATTTAATCCATTTCTTTCCTTGAGAGGAAAATTTCCTTCCCTCTTTGTACTTGACAGCCTGTGTTACACAGGGACTATTTCCAGTTATTCCAGCTATGGGCACCAGGGGGTAGCAGGATTGCCATTACATACATTTTTCCACCAAACTATGCTCCTACCATTCTGTTCTCAAATGCAAGTACTAGTATTATACTGGTTAGAGTCTAGATTACAAACATTTATTTTTGGACAAGAAAGGTGAAGGAAAAGGAGGGGAGAAGTGGGGAAGTTTCTCTATGAGTAGATCACTGAATTGACCCGATTTTAAAATAGTCCTTCCTCTGCAATTCACTGTGTTCACATCACGCCTTTGGCACATTTTTTTTTGCTGCTCTTGATGGGGTGAAAGGAACTAAGGCTGTGTTGCCATGGAGAAATTAATACATAGAACAACAGTTTATCAACTGTAACTACTTAGGAACTGATCAGCATCTTATCACAACAATATCTGACAGGTTCATAACATACTTGCATACATTCACACACTGGGAAAAAATGGCTTTTAATTCAGGTTACACACATTGAGGCTTTGAGCTTCCGAGCCTTTCTCAGATCAGCCAACTCCAATTGTGGACCTTTTTGCATTGAAGTAGTAGGGTACAGTCTTTTAAATTTCTTGGGATCATTCTGTTCCATTCTCACCTCCTTCCAAAACTTACAAGTTTCAAATTTGATATTCTAAAATAACTTTTTTTAAAAAAAAAAAAACACTGGCTATGAATTAGGCAACACTTGTGTTGCTCTTACATAATTCTGAAGCATAACATTTACAGTAACATGAAACGTGGGGGGAGGACTGCATGCTAGCCAGGCTGGCAGAAACAACAGCCTTACCTTAAAAATTTGGACAGGACATTAATGGCATCCATAGTATCCTTGTTCTCCTTGTACAGTACGAAGTGGCAGTAGCTTCCCCTAGATTTTGGCCAAGAGTGTTTTCTTGGATCTTTAAAAACAAAAGGTTAAAATTTGTAAAGTGTCATTTTTAAAATTTAATTAATATCTTTGCCATAGCAGCTACATTTAAAACAAATATGGAAGAGTCAATTTCTTCTAATTTCCATCTGCCTTTTTTTTTTTTTTAAGGAAAAAAGTGAACTACTGATAGCAAAAGCTGCAAAGCGCATTGAAAAAGACCTTCTCCCCTTCCACTGGGCTGTAAACTTCTCTTCAATCAATTCTGTCACCTAGAAAATCTTGAATGAAACGGTGACGGTTCCTTTGTCATGAAATTATCTAAAAATATACCCTAGTCATTTAACTGCCATATTGCCTGATTAAATTTCTCAAAAACATTATGATTACGCTGACTTTCAGCAATAAAAGCCACTCTACATTTCATTTAGTGCCTTCTATAATTAACAGATGAAGACCATTGGAGCCCTGTTTGTGGGAAGACTGCAATTATTTATAGTACTAACATATTCCTTATTTTGTAGGATTTTTTCTGTATGTCACACAAAAGCATGGGTCGTATCTCTACAAAAGCCTAAAAAAAGTACACTCACAAAAAATTTAAGGTGAATTTTTTTTAAAAGTCCTACGGGAGGGAGAAATCCGGCACAATAGAGACATTAACAAATAATTCAAGCCAGATACTGTGCCACAGTTTAGAGAACGCCAGAGGGAGATAACTTCAGCTCCTGCAGACTAACAACTAATTTACAATTCTGTACAATAATTTGGCATTTTCTGGAGAGGGAAGAAAACTGTCAATGTATTTGTCAAGCTTTTGTTGCACATAAAAGCCTCCAGAGATAAAACTTTCCTTTTACAATCATCCACTGTTGATAGCATTACTGAGAAGGGGGATTGATTCTACACAGGTTTAGCAACCAATTTTGAGGTGCTTTGTTTATCAGTTCTTTGTTTTATAAGAACAAAACTAAAGATTTGTTTTGTTTTAAATAAGAAGTCCCTTATCTCTTGGTAGCCACCAATCAGACATTCCTGTTTTTGTACAAAAAGGGCTTAAGCCAGTCCCATTCCAGTATATAAACACCAAAGCAGGAAGGAAGTTCTTGGGAAATTTTGCTCTTTTTGTTCACGTTAGTTTAATAAAGCCCAGCTATCCCACACAGGCAGTGAATTTGTTTAATTTTCATGAAACTTTCTGGTAAAAGATAATTCTTCCTGCTTTTTTTGAGAAGCTGCCATCCATACACACACTTTGCAAAAACAATTTCAGTATAAAATACTGTACATGTAGTTTTTAATCACTTAAAAATTATTGCAACGCTTGCCTTGTACCATCAGTTTCTAAGCAAAGCCCCCCCCAAGTTTCCTAGGACCTAAACTGAGCAGTATGGTCCAAAGCCTGTTAGAGAGACCTCATGCTCCTGCTGGTCTCCCTTCTGAGCCACCACTGCTCTTAAACACAATCAATGAAACACTGCATTCAGCTTGAAGAGCAAGGTCCTTCATAAAGAACTCAGTAATTAGAAGGGAAGAGAGGAAGACAGAGCACGATTCTCAAGGAAAGTCTTCTCCAGCTAGAATCATTCTTTAGATTTAACTAATCCATCTTGCACACGGTCATTTCAACACCCTTCAAAAAGCAAGTCCTAATCTGGGCTAGACTAAAAAGACTCTATAGATACTATAATATATCAATGGGCTCCTCCTGCTTTGGGCATCACAGCCATGTGCCTATCCCCTGCACTGCCGGCCATGCTGAGTACTGGGAGGCTGCAGCTACAGTCCCGATATTTAACCATTTCTCACCCAATACTTCAAAGTATTCAACTGGGTAGATGGAACAGATGGACAGTTTGCAATCCTTACTGCTCTATTTCAGAGTCATGTTACATTTTTGACAGTAAAATCGTATTTCCAAGCCCTTTTTCCAAACCTTTTGCTGCAACTCGAGGGCTGGAAGCTCTTTTTTAATACTGGGATGTATGATATATACTTTTGAAGTTGTATAAATAGAGATAGTGGTGTCTGAAATACAAGGCTGAAGGGCAAAGGCTTGCCTTAATGAAATCAATGGAAAATTTACCATAGATATCACACGGTATTGTCAAAACTGGTAATTCATATCACTTATTACTGGCAGACTTTCTCTGCACTGAATGACTACTGCCTATACTGAACTAGGAAAGAGAGGCAGCACAAGCCCAGTTCTTGGCTGTTTCAGGGAATTTTAAGCATTACTTATGTGTAGGGTTTTTTAATTGTTACTAGTTTGGCCAGTCTTGTCGCTATTTAGGTCATAATGGTTGGCATTTCATTTTGTTAGCATGAAATGTCAACATCTCTTACCTGTTGCAGTTCTGACCTCTGTCCCAATGCATAGCATAAAGAGCACAAAAAAGTAGCATTTAATTTTTAGACTGTCAAAGGGTTTTTAGAGGTGAACATGCAGGTTTATGGTTATGGGATTGTTTATGCTTTAGAGAGCATCCAACAGTTAGGTGGTGGATGACAGCAATTTAGACAGTTATGCAATGGAATCGTGCAGAGGCAAACAGTGAACATATGGAAAGCTTCAATCGGAGATGCAACAAACTTCATTTGTGGACAATGATGAAACAGCAGTTTACTAACAATTTAGTAAGGAAGTATTTTAAGTATTTTGGGTGTAAACTTACTATAGACACAAAGCAGCTTCTAATTTTAAATTTTAGGAAAGTATGTTCGGTACAACAAAAGTAATCAGATATCTCAGCTAATATTCAAATATTCTATGCTTCTGAAATGTTTCTTGCCTGGGGAACCCACTCAGGACTAAGACATGTTAGTGGCTATATAAACACGAGAGATAAATATAATCCTGACTAAAAAGAACTTGCACTCTTAAATCCTACGTTCATAAGCATTTACACACACTCACTGAAACTGCACACATCTCCACCAATATGCACAGGTGTTTGTAGCACAGCTTAGGAATCCAAGTTTAAATAGATGATGCTCCTCTGCGTCACAAGATGGTGCTCCAGATAATGTTTTAATCCTAGAGACACATCACTAAATTCTTTTCAGTGTATTTCAAATACTTGAATTCTTTTCTACAGTATCTCTTAAATCAGACTGGTCAGCTTAATAACAACCACTTGACTGTAACAATGGTTAAGGAATAGAAGCAGCAGAAGGAAAAGGTGGAGGTAAAACCATTACAAACCAACAGAGAACAACACTGGCTGAGAAGAATTTTGTGCTGGCAAGTATACATACTCCATGCATAAAGCATGCAGACATACAAATTTTCTAAACATGATTAAACAAGATACATGAACACATTATAATTGTACCAATAAAAGTACAACATTCCCATATTTGCTTAGAACAAGCCTTAAAAAATAATTAAATGTGGAGATTGTGTTATTTCCAATTTTAAATTATCTTATCTCCTTATCCTTTCTCCATCTCCTTCATCTTTAGAATGAAAGGGCTAGGTTTACATACTGTCATTTGTACTAAGTTGAAATGACATAGGAATGCAATCAGTTTAAAGCAAACCAAACCTTAATACCTTTCGTTAAATGTGCAACATTCTGCATGTAGACAATCCTCTCAACTTACAGTAGCAACAAATTTGCAATAATATTCAAAGATGTAGAACACATAAATTTATCCCCAGTAGCCAAAACAGTATTTGGCAAGATTAAGGTGGATAACACTTCATTTTGAAAATCCTTCATTACTTTGATTATTCCAAAATAGTAACTGTGATTTATAATGAATAAAGACAATTTTCTGCAAATATAATTAGCCTTGGAAGCAGAAGGAGCCTTAAAGATCATGGTAAATATATTATGTTTATATAAAATGATAACTCTGAGAAAACAAATAGGTGCTTGTCTCTATTCAAGTCATTGAGAATTTTGTCACGGATTTTCAAAACAGTCAAGATGACACTGACTGTCAGCGTAATGTATGCATTTCAGCTACAACCTCTTACTTCCACAATGCACACTTACACATCCAGGTATGTTCATGGAAGCTAAGTTCAAACAATACTGAAAATAAAGCCCCTATTTTGCCTATTCCCACTGAAAGAGCAAAAGATCCTCTCACTTCTAACACGGTTGTATTTGATGAACAATTGTAGAAATTTAAATTTGAGACACTCCTCGTGTTCCTAGTCATTTTAGATGCACAGCATCAGCTGCAAAGAGGAAAAAGCAAAGCCAGACTACATTAGGAGATATGCTCCACTTGAAGGACTTCCTAACGATTTTTATTTTGGGGATAATTTTAGCACTTACTTTACCCAACTGCTGTGATACTGAAACTCACTTGCCAGTGCTTTTTTCCCAGCAGCATGATAAGCAATAATGTATTTTTTTCCATCTCGATCTTCTGTTTTAGTCTCCAGCCCAGGAAACAAGGACTTCACAGCCTGATGGATAACTGTTCTTTTTTCTTTGGTGTCTTCAATTACCTGTGTTAATACACACACACGCAGAAACCAAATAAAGTAATACAAAAGGGGAGGGATTCTCTCAGAGTTAAATTTTGCATGCTTAAAGAAAACTCACCAAATCACAGTAAAGTACTGAATAGGTATACTTTTAAAAGTCTGGCCTACTTATTAAAATTAGTTTGAAAAATAATAAATAACTCTGCTACAAACCCCAGTCTCAACATTCACAAAAGAAAATTCTAAAGACTTATTCCCCTCTTCTGTGCTTAATAAAATTCCCTCTCCTAATGAAAACTCTGGCAAAATGAAGTTTTTCTATATGCATTAAAGGAAAAAAAATGGCTAGATAAGATTATTTAATGTGTGAATGCTTACTTGAAATTACCAGATTTAATCCTACTCATCTCTGTGTCCCAAATTTAGTTCAACAGTTACTCTTCAAATACATGGAATATTTGGATGTTTAAAAATACCAAGTTTTAGTTTCATTTTGTACCTTCTTATTCTTCTTGTTACAGAAGAGTGTATTTATCTTCTTTTCTATTAAATCACTAAACACTGACCTTGAAGATAGTCTTTCATCAGGATGGATGTTTTATTTAATCCTTCTTACATATTATCCTATAAAATACTACTAGACAGAAATCCAAAATATCGCAAGAAAATTTTAACATCACAGAAATTAAGACATGTATTTGAGTTCGTGTGTACAGTCCCACTGAAATCAAAATGACAACTCATGTGCATGAATTTGACTGTATCTGTAAGGCTTTACAGAATTGAACCCCAAACATTTCGTTATTACTTGTTGCATCATGTTCAAACTGCTTATACCTTACATGCACTAGAAAGCACGTACCTTTCACTCTCTCATCCTCCTCCCCCACCCCAAACTTCATGTCATTTATTAATTTTACCTCTATGGCAACACTAGTTTCCTTATTCTTAAGAAGCTGGAGCTCCTCTAAACGCTGTTTGTCTTCATCTGACAAAACTGTAAATGTTTCTTCTGATGGGTCCTAATACATATTTGGGGGGGAAAAAAAAACATCCGATAACCCTCACAGAATAACTTTCAGCCTTTTAATGTTTTTGCTTAAGGAGCATAGCCATTACCGAATTTTTACCTCAAAATTTACCTCATCATCCACTGGAACAGAAAAGTCATCTAAATGGCTCACACGTCCATCTTTGCCTATTTCATGGACAACAAAGTCTGAGTATCTGATAGGAAGAAACACACATTAAAATTGTAACAAAAAAATAAAAATCTCACATCATATAAAGTCCTTTCCCAAGAAGCTGTTTGTTAGCAGAATTCATTTAAGAATTCTGAATTCACATAATACAATTCATGTAAAAGAAACTTCAACCATGAGAAAGCTGTACCTATTCTCACCCCTCAGAAGGATACAATGAGAACACAGAAGAAAGTCTGGCATATCTAAACACAGCAGACCTCTTTGCAGATAACGGAACACATGCTGTAGTTATTCTGAGTCATTTTCTCACTAGCTTGCAGAGATCAGTAATGCATATCCTCAATCCCAGTCATTACTGACAATTAAGACTTTACTGCATTGCTACAATGTGAACACAAATGCATTAACTCTGTCACTTCAAATTATCTGCAGAATAAAGTGCATGTGAGCCACTCTAAGGAAAGCAGGACAAATTCAGTTCTGTTACATATATTCAATTACAGAGAACATCTTTCAAATAAACAGTTACTCTGCATGCTCTGTGATAGCAACAAAGAGTTTGACTATGACATTTTGAATCAAGTCACTATGTCCAATAATAAAAACATCCTGACTTTTAACAGAGCACAGTCAGTCTATGTTGCAATTGCTGAACCATTTTTAAGTAGCATTTGCTTCTAAAGGAAAAAAAAGAAAAATAAAATTCTTAATCTATGAATGTTGGAAGATGAATAAAACTTCACCATGGGAATGCTTCTACTATATCTCCCCCAAGCCTCCCTTTGCCATACCTCTGTGCAGCCATACATCGTATTGGTAGAATTCCTTCCTGAGGAGTATTGTGTCCTCTCTCTTATTATCTATAGCTGTCTAGACATGCTAGTGACTGGTACCATAAAAACACCAGGACTAAATTAATGACAGGTGTTATAAACTAAGATCAAAGAAAAACCACGAGCCCACGAATGTTTCTACCACCCGGCTACCTTTGGCCACCTCGATTCAAAATTGGCAGATTTCCCAGAAGGAGGTTCAGCACAGACTGTGTTCCCCAGTAAAGGATTATGCTAGCTGCTTAACGCTGCATATAAAGATTAAGTACATACATAATATGTACATATCTCTTTATTATGTAAAATGATCTATCTACAAAGCCAGTATTTAAAAACAGGGACTTCTGGGTGTGTAAACAAAGCACCCTTAACTGCTTTGCTAAGTTAGGGCAATGATGATTATCACTTCAATGAGTTTTTGTATTTGCATTCTGTTTTATTCAAAGATGTAATTTAATTTAAAAAGCCTAGAAGTTTCATTAAAAAAAAGCTACTAAAAACCCCAAACATCTTAAGTATATAATTCCACACCCTGAGTTATAAAATTCCCTGATCAGACTATAATTTAAAGCCTAATGGACCATCTGACAATATACGTGTTTAAAGACATTAGCGCAATGAAGTCGGGGAAAAGCAAAGAAGAACCAAAGAGGGATGGTTTCAATACCGTTCTCCAGTGCATCTTGTATCAGCACTGAAGAGTGGTACAAAGGTGGGTGTACTGCATAAGGTTTTATGCCGTACACTGCTGCCAGAGAGCAAGACAAATAGCAAAGGTCAGTGTAATCGTGTATTTCTATCCATACACAGCTTCTTTCTTCAGAGCTCCATTTGACAGGAAAGAAGAAAAAAAAAAAAAAAAAAGAAAAACAATCTAGAAAAGTCCCAAAATCACAAATTAAACCTTTCTTTCAGTCTCAGCACTAGGAAAAGAAAGTGATGAACCTCTCAAGTGGCCACACATAATCCAGTTGCATCCTGAGAGTCAGAAAAGGAAAATGGAGAACAACAGCTGCTTAACACAAGGAATTAATATACGTAACAAGACAAAGAGTTACCTCTCTTTTAAGATTCCAGAAAACCCTTTATGAGAGCTAACAAATTTAGTTATGCCAACATCACTTTCTGTCAGTCCATGCTTCATCATGTCTGCAAAGCTCTCTGGATCTCCATCTTCATCACTGTCCTCTAGTTCCTCATCTTCCTGCTCCTCACTTTCCTCATTGGGGATTATTTCATTTTTCGTGTCCTCAAGCAGAGATTTGTCAGGTTGATCTGTTACAGTCTCAACGCTCTGCCCAGAGTTGTTCCCTGTCTTAGACTTCTCTGAGATCTTCTGTCTTTTAATTTCGTCTGCATTAGCCACATCATCCTCAGAGCGAGGACGTTTCAAGGATACACTATTCATTTCTACAGTTTCCATGTTTAAGGCACAGTGTAGGATAGAAAGCCCTGAGGAACAAGAAGAATGGCTTATTTCCTGTCTGTTTAAGAGCAATATCAATACATAGTCTCTTCACTCCAAGGATTCTACACCCTGCAATGGTTCAGGAAAACCACACAACTTTCTGCATTTTTAAGTTAAATATCAAGTAAAAATTTTATACAGCTAGAAATAATATATACTTGGGAAGAGAGAAGGGAGATGTTAAGGGGACTTAATACCCACCCAAGGCAGCATGCATGTTAGGCTACAAAAAAGCAGGATTCAATACTACACCAACCATTTACCACCATCGTCACTCTTGCCAACTCTTACCACAGCTGCATCCAGCCCTGTGCACACAGGCTCTGCTGTCGATAGCAATTTCGTGCCTAAGAAACTTTTTGTTCCTAAGCTTTCTGTTAAATATGACTAGTCTCGATTATTCCTTGTTCTACCAAGATTCCATCTTGCAAGGATTGAGAGAGGATGGCTCGATTCCCCCAAACCTGAAATCTCATCTCTTCTGACACACACAATCCCACAGGGAAGTCAAGGTGGCAGCAATTCAGACCAAAAGATAAGAGGGATGAGATAACAAACTTGTTGAATGAGTGGGATGAACAAAACAACAAGGAAGCGAAATGTTCTCTGAGAAGAACATGACTACTCACGCTGGTAGAGCAGAGCTCTGACTCTTCCCTGGCAACTTGAGCTGCCACCTTTGCGTCAGCAGAACTAGTACCTTCAGATCTGAAAAACAGAGGAAAACTAACTCTGAGAAAGTTTTAGGCAAAAAACCCCCCAACTATGAAAACATGTATGAATGTGATCCTTACAGAAACCTTACAGATGCCTCTGAACCCAGGTATCAGTAGTCATATAGGAGCAGACACTACTCAGACAGACAAGTTAATAACAAATACAATTGTAAAAGTGTTACCAAGCTAGTAACACGACACAATATAGCTATTTAGCAAGCTACAGCAGAGAAGTTTTGTTTCTATGTTTATGAAAGAAGACCAGGGTTCCTATAATTAGGCAACAACAGGACCTTTCTCCCAGCATCACCCAAATGGGACACCGGTGTGTTGGGGATAAACCGCAGGTTTTGGTAGCAGGGGGCTGCATGGGAGGAGGCCATCAACTGCCCTGTGCTGGTCATGGCCAGTACCCGCTGGATCCATAATGGACCAAACCCACTACTTGCCAAAACTCCAACTCATCAGATGAGCACACAGTGCCTCTGCTCCGGCTTATTTAAGAAAGGGAGGAGCTGCCGGTGGCAGGAAGCACAATGGGAAGCACAGAAGAAGGTGTGTGACAGCACGCTAAAAAAGACACGAGGGGAGGCACGGGGAAGGGGACATTGTTGGGGATGTGGCTGGAGATGCACTCTTGGAAGGAGGTTCTCCACACCAGAACAGGAACATCCCTGAGAGAACTGCAGCCTGTGAAGGTGCCCACACTGGGGCAGGAACACCCCTGAGGGGACTGCGGCCTGTGGAGGTGCCCATGCCAGGGCAGGGACACCCTTGAGGGGACCGTGGCCTGTGGAGGGGCCCACATGGGAGCAGAAATGAGAAAGAAGGAGCAGCAGAAAGAAACCTCCATGCACCAACCCCAAGCTTCTGCACCACCGCTGCCTCGACCAAGGGATGGAGTGTAACCTGTGGGGACAACCAGGGGAGGGGAGACGAGGAAAGCAGGGGAGGGGAGGTGTCTGGAGCGAAGGGAAGGGGGAACAAAGGAGTTTTCCCCAAGTGTTTGTTTAACTGGTTGTCTTCTTTGTATCTCACTAGCCAAATCAGTAATGAAAAGTTTATGCTATGTGGCAATAAATTAAATTAAATTCCCCAAGTCAAGACAGTTTTTGCTACAACAGGCAAGTTTCTAAATAAATAGGATTCAGCTGTTACTAAGAAATTAATCTAGGCACAGAGCAGTATTTTAGAGCTACACACACCATCCTGTATTATTTCTCCAGTCACTAGATAGCATATTCTATTTAATTTTAAAGGGTATGTTTTTAAAGGAAGATTCATTACTAACTCGATAATCACCATGTGCTGGCTTGTTAACTAACTGTTACCAGTTAGCTGTTAGTCACTGCTGATTTCATTGCCTGGACTTTCTGTTGTAGAGGTCACAAACTTAGGGTAAAGAGGCAGGAACAACTGTTTTAGAAACACCTGAAATGTTTTGCTCAAATGAAGAACTGAAAATGGATGCTAGAAGAAAGAATGGACAAAAGGGAAATAAGGAGAGACTGACAAAAAGTATATGTGATGCCTGAAGAGAGGAGTGAAAAAACACATGCAGAAGAAAGCAGAACAATTAGCAAATCAATGTACCTTCAAGCAGAAAGCACCGATTTCAGTTTGTCCTCAAATATAAACAAAGTACATAAAATCCTTTAAAAATAAAAAAAATTTAAAAATCACACCCAAGAAAAGCAATTCACCAGCATTTCCAGATTCTTCTCCTATCTTCCCAAATTTACGGAGCCTGGGTTATAAAGCACTGACGTGGAAAAGGCTTCTAGATGTCTTGTGCATGTCTTCACATGGCGAACAAAACACCACTCAGCACAATGAAATCCTCTGAGACACCTGCCAAAGGAAGTAACAAGACAGATCTCGTGTTTCTAAAATAAAATTGTAATACCTAGTTATTGAATGATACAAACTGTTAGAAGAATTCAACGTTGGCCACAAATACTCCGAAGCTGTCAGATACGGCCTATTCTCACAGCAGAGGAATGACTCACACACAACAAAGTACTATCCTGTGCCAAATGGTGGCTGTCATCTGGGAAAATTTCTGCAGGATAATTACTTGAAGGAGCAAGTTGAAGTGAGTGGGGCACACACTGTCTCACTTGTGCAGATTGCTAGTGAAGAGGCGCCTATTATTTTTTGACAGCTGCTCAACCATCTTGGTCCTTCTCCTAGCAAACAGGTGTTTCCACAAAAGCCAGTAGCTGCATAAACAGCAACTCCGCAGCAATTTCAACACAGACCATGTTTTAGCAGAGACTGAATTTACTACTACAAATAAAGGGCTTGATTCTCCCCAGCAAGAAATGCTGAGCGATTACTTCTGGTGTGGTATCTGTCAGGCAGACACACAGGCTGGCAGGGGCTATGGGGTACTTCCCACTTAAAACAATAAATAAAAGAGTAGGCGCACACCAGCGCTGGGTACGAAGCTGGTTTCTCATGAGACGAGGCAGATCGGATTAAAAGGTGACCGACAAGAAAGCACGATGATACAGCAGCGCCCGAAAGCAACCCCTTCAGGCGGGAGCAGGAGGCAGCGGGGAACCCGCCTGGGTGCAAGCAG
>NW_008825150.1:990963-995618 GCF_000699105.1 Pygoscelis adeliae
CGAGGGAGGTACCATTAGCAGGGCGCCTTGCGACGGCGTAATCGTGTTTAATTAAAAGTTTCCAGGCCGTGCCAGCCGCACGGGTGGGTGGCGTGTAGCGGCAGCTCCGGCAGCTTCCAGCGGCGGCAGGGTGGGTGCGGGAGAGGCGGGAGAGGAGGAGGTGTTACCTATTGAGGGGCTGCTCTTCCACACGCTTCCGTCACCTCTGGCCCGCTGAAGCTTCCTTCGGCAGTAAAAAACAGTTTGAAGCATCTAGGGGAAACGGACAAGAATTTACAAAAGATCAGCAACTCTACAGAAAAAGTTTAATTTCCAAAACACAGCTATAGCCCAAGCAGGGAGTCGTGTATGAAAGAGTGGCCTTCCTGAGCTCCCCTAACATTTTAAACAGGTCACGCTAATTGAACATTAGTCTCAGGCCACTAGCATGTTTGAGTACCATTTCAAAACCTACACCATTATCTATGCAAATTATGCTACCATTTTCAAACTAAATAAAACCAGGCTGGATCTGTACTATGAGTCTTTTCTGACATTGTCAGAATGTCATCTTCTACCCTCCTTTCTATTTTAAGCAGTGGTGCAAAGAACATCTTTTCATTAACTTCAACATGTATGATTTCTCTTTGCTTTTAAGACCCTTCATGTCACATCTGAATCCTAGCCAGCCTCAGACTTCCTCTTTGCCAGGTTATTAACACCACTCTTCAGTTTCTCATACTTCTCATTCTCTCGTTGTGTTCTATTCATCACACTCGTATGTGATGAGACTTAAAACTGCTATGCATACAAGACTTATTTTCTCATCCCTTGTACTTACTTTCTTAGTCTACTCCAAGAGGGGAGGCAACACAATGGAGTGCTTTGGTTTGGATTTAAAAAATCCCAGGTACACATGCATTGCTCTATGGCTAGCTTATAAAAGACCACAATAAGGAAATGCATGTTGCGGTTAGAAAGGAAGGAGCAAAGATTTGTGGCTATCGTTAGTTCTGAGCAGAGATGGATCCACAGAGATTTATTTTATCAAGTACTAGGGGATCAAAGCCGTGTCTTTATCACAGAGCTTTAGTTTACCCCCTGTCCACCGCTCACACTTGGAATTTAAATAACCTGCTAGAAACCAGTAGGGGTATCGGGAATGGGTTTAATGTGCTCTTGTGAACACGTCAACAGTGGACTGGGAACAGCGATAGACATTAGCGATCGACAAGGCAGAGTATGGTATTTCTGAAGACTGTAGCATCACTGAGGAATCCAGAGCTAGGACTACTATTCACCAACTCCCAGGCTGTCTCGGTGGTAGGGGAAATACAAAAAGAGCTATGTGTCATTTGAACATTGCTGTCATCTGACCAATTATTATAGCCGTGGTATGTAGATGTTGAAAGGTAGTTCCTTTACCTCTCCCGGGCAAAGACATATTATCTGGCTTAAATATCTGGCTGGGGGGATCCTTCAGCAAGACTTCTCCCATGCATCGGTCCGACTTTTTTTCTCATGTAACATTGCTTCTTTCATCTTGTGCGGAAGAAGTTCCCTAAAATTCTTATTTTTCCTCTTCCAAATTCCTACATTAAGTACCTTGCTGTCTACAAAATCCTTATCAGTAATTAAGTAACTTGTATGTTACAACCTGTGCTTGGTATGATAATTACCCTACTGTTAGTTCTCCCTGTTGACTATGTTCATTTATCATCCATTACCATTAGCTCAGATTGAATAGAATTTGGAGTGGTATGAAGTGCCTCATACAGTGAAGAACCAGCATTTTGAAGGACCTGCAGGTGCTACCACAAGGTAAATAGCTAATAATATCATTACTATGCGTTTCTCGAGTTTTCTAATATATTCAGCAAAGTTTATTACTCCTTTCTCAACACCAGTAAGCAATCTCCGACATGTTAGAGAACTACTTGCCTTTGTCTGAGAATCTACAGAAAAAATCCTTGAGACCATTCTTCCTGTGGTTCGGGGGCTGGAAGGAGGGAATCTCTAGTTCTGCTTCTGAGATAAAACTGAGCCATTCTGGCAAGTAGAGACCATCAGTACTTAAAAGATGGCACGCTCAGTCACCTTCTGTTACGGTCTGCCCCTAAAATGGTTTCCAAGTGCAGGTTGGCAAAGAGCACGCAGTCATCACCACTTTCTCTTTCCATTAGTCAAGTGCTCCTTTTACGTACAGAACTATAGTGTAAAATATAATATGAAAATAATGATATGGCTGCAACTTCAGCTTGATTTTTTCCTCTGGTTCGTTTAACAATTAAAATACTCTATTATAAATGGTCTAATATACCTGTCAGGTGGTATCATTAAAATATTTTTTTAATCTCAATTAAAATGTGAGTATCAGTATGTTCTCATAGAAACTTTATTTAATGCAACCTAAAGGAAGTTTGTTTTGTGGAAAAAAATTATGACCAACCATAGTTATGGCCTACAATAAGTTTATAATGTCTTCCTACTCTCAGGCTCCCCAGGAGGGGAAATCAGGATAGCACATACTGGCAGATGGGAGCATAAATCTGGCTAGGAAGAGAACACAAGTGAGAAGCATGTTGAGTCAGTCTCCTCCAAAGATGCTCCTCAAAAACCCAAACAAAGGTACAAAGTTGAGCTGTTCCCACTCCATAGAAAAAAATTAAAATAGAGCAGCAATAACTGCACTCACTCTTCAGTTTCATGCCTCCCAAGGGCACAGACAATCAGGCAGAGAAGTTGTAATTTTACACCTCTTTGTACCAGCTGCACTTAACTGGTCTGATTTTTACCTGTCACTAATAGCACCACAGAGAATTAAAATGAAAGAACTATTAAAAGCCTAATGTATTTTTCATATGTAGGTTGTATGCATTTCTAATGCTTATTTCGAAGCGAAAAGTGGAGGTGGTAATTCATTACCATGCAAAATCTAAAAGTACAATATTATGAAAAAAACTGGGTTTTTTTGGAGGTAGAGAACTTAATGCACAAGGCAAGCAATTTCAGTGAGGAGGTTCTTTGAAGAATGTTGAAAACAGTCCAAAAGGAACCATACAGATTTCCAAAATAATGACAAAAAATGGTTTTCAGAGGACACACATTATCAAGGTTTATAGCGCTTTAATAGGCCATCACCTCTAAGTTGATTCTTCCCCTTTTCCCTTCCCCCATCCTTTTTTTAAAATGAAAAGCTGCTTATTTTTCAAATTTATCTCTCAAAATCCCTTGGTCAATTAGTCTGCAGTAGGAGAAAGGTGGAAAAGCATCTTATCTAGACAGACAATGAGAATTTTAGGCAGAGAGGACTGGGGTTTTTTTGAACAAGTTTGTTCCTCTCTAAAAAATTAATGATATAAAGGTAGCTGTAAACAAATCATCAGGTACTGTGCTGTACAGGGTAATTTTAAAATAAGAATGTATGTGTCTATAGAAGATTAAGTAAAACCTTAACCATAGGATTGGGAGGTAACTGTGAAATATATTTTCTTTTTGTACCTTTGTTTTGCTGTTAGAAGTTTGATTCAGGGATGTTGTAAAGCTTTGCAGCAGTGTAGACAAAACAGGATGTTATCGCCCACAGATCAAGTATCTTTGAGTGGCAGCGTTCAATTTTTGCAAAGACAGTAAAGAGAAAGTATTACAAGAAATAGGAATCTGAGCTGGGCGAATAATTTTATATTTCTACCCCCACCCACAACTATCTCTGAAGGCCTTTCACCTCCGAGGGCTGAAAGACATTTCTGTGTATTTGGGCTAGTGCCACAGGCATGGGAGGAGGAAAACAGCTGAGACAGGATGAAGAGCCTGAAGTATGAGCTGCCAGCAGGGCTGGCTGCTCCCGCTGCTCTCACAAGGGCAGCGAAAGAGCAAGGATGCCGAGCAGTGCTGGGTGGGACCATCTCCTGCAGCAAAGCTGCTGCCTCACATGCAAGAGGAAAAGCAGAAGGCTGCAAAGGTGGAGGGAGAAAATGAGCTATCCTGGCAGCTCATCCCGCTCAAGCGCTGGCCTGCAGGGTAGCAGAGTGTGCTCTTCATATGCCTGCCTGCCTTGCCTGTGCCTGCTTTCACACTTGGCTTTCCATGAATTTTTTGGCTGCCTTTGATCACTGCTATTGGTGTGAAATTTTGTCACCTATTAAGCTCCTGGTAAAATGCCTGTTGGCCTTAGTACGACTGGATCTGGTCACTAAAAACACTTTAGAAGTCACAGCATTCGTGTCAAATATTGACAGACATTAAACTAAAATGGATTATGGCAATACCTATAGTATTTATTTACTCATAGCTGTGAATGACTTTAAAATCTCATTCCCCATCATCCACACAGAAAATCCTGATACCTGTGTTTCGCTAACTTCTAGGCTGTAGCCACATTATAGTATTCCCTCTTTACATGCCTAATTCTTCACATAGTTTGTGGACAATAAAATCCAGAATACAGGCAATCCTCCACCTGTCTATCACCCTTCTCTTTCCTGCTGCCTGGAGATACTATTGATCCTTCATTCACTTATGGAATTGTCCAACCTGATTAGGACTGGCAAAAGTAATCCCTGAGTCCTCCTAGCTACTTGACAAAAGGAGGTGTCATGGTTTAACTCCAGCCAGCAACTAAGCCCCACACAGCTTCTCGCTCACTCCCCCCACAATGGGATGGGGGAGAGAATCGG
>NW_008825150.1:995648-1005595 GCF_000699105.1 Pygoscelis adeliae
TCGGAAGAGTAAAAGTGAGAAAACTCGTGGGTTAAGATAGAGACAGTTTAACAGGTAAAGCAAAAGCCGTGCGCACAAGCAAAGCAAAACAATAAATTCATTCACTCCTTCCCATGGGCAGGCAGGTGTTCAGCCATCTCCAGGAAAGCAGGGCTCCATCACGCGTAACAGTTACTTGGGAAGACAAACGCCATCACTTCAAACGTCGCCCCCTTCCTTCTTCTTCCCCCAGCTTTATATGCTGAGCATGATGTCGTATGGTATGGAATATCCCTTTGGTCAGCTGGGGCCAGCTGTCCTGGCTGTGTCCCCTCCCAGCTTCTTGTGCACCCCCAGCCTACTCGCTGGTGGGGTGGTGTGAGAAGCAGAAAAGGCCTTGACTCTGTGTAAGCACTGCTCAGCAATAGCAAAAACATCTCTGTATTATCAACACTGTTTCTAGCACAAATCCAAAACATAGCCCCGTACTAGCTACTATGAAGAAAATTAACTCTATCCCAGCCAAAACCAGCACAAGAGCACAACTGACTTCAGGCTACTGTCTAGAAGGACTACAGTAAACATTCATGATTTCAAATAGGAAATAGGTAATAGAAACGTGTTCCACCACAGTGTCATTTCACAGCAGCTTGTTTAGCTGGGCATTCACTGGGCCAGCGCACTGGTACTGGGAGCACACAAATAAGCTCTCCTATGCAGCTGAGGATGAGGGCCAGAACCCTGAACATATTCCAACAAAGTTTGCCTGTTATATGGAGTGAGAGGTACTTGCCAATTTTTAATCATTAAGCTTAGTGACTGGCATGACAACGTTCTTCTGTCAGGGAAATTATTTACAGGCAGTTGGAAGGTCTGTAAGGAGGTCAGGAGGCTGGCCTAGTGGCAAACTTAAGAGTATGCCTTTCAGTTAACCTGCTCTCTCACGTACCTGCTTGGTGGTCAGCTGGGAACATGGAGTATGTCCTAAAAGCAACAACCTTCACTGTATTTTTCAGTGTACAAAATTACCTTGTGATTATGAAATAAGTGTAATGTTAGGGAGGATTCTGCTTTGAGTCTAGCCTTGGCTTGTGGGGCACAGTGGAAGCCGTATACTGGGCTGATAAAGCGGTTTGCTTGATTCTGTTTCTTTTGTCGGACACTTGCCAATGTTGCTGATGAATAGTAGGGGGAAAAGAAATCTGAAAAAGCCCCAAACCAAGTGATAAACTAGAATATTAGTTTCATATTTCTGCTGCCAGATAGTCAGGCAATCCATGGAGTTACTACACAAGGTTTAAAATGTTGAGAGAGGAATTCCAAGTATGTTTTATAGTATCCAGATAACCTCTGAATCTAAACTCTAATAAAGCTTTTCACCAAAATGAGATGTTAATTAGTCAACACTATATGCAGATTCTTCTGTTAAAAAAACCATTTACTTCTGCAGAAAGGCACCCAAAACCTGTACTATTCGTGCTACTCTGTTTCTGTGGAAACTGTGTGTTGGAGTGGAATAGGAGAAACAGGGGGGAGAGAAGGAGAGGTGAAGTGGTTTTGGCTGAAGTCCTGTTGGCCAGTCACATTTTCAGCTGGGATAAGTCAGACAAGCAAGCCCTCAGTGCTGAAGTCCGGACAGTTTTCTTCCCACCTCCCCTTAACTTGTGGCGAGGGAGGAGTCTGGTTCAACAGACACCATTCAAAAAGTGGTTGCTTAAGCAATTTATCTGAGTTTTCCCCTGATTTTCACTCATATTAAAGAGGTGATATTTACAGATTTTTTATGTAACAAGAATTTTAGTCAATCAGTAATGTTAGTCAATAGCTACCTAAAGTGGTAGAGCAAGGCTTGCTCTGAAATGAGCCTTCCATTGACAGACATGTTGCACAGTCACTGGTCTTCTGAAAAGCACCATTGTATCCTTGAAAGGACACTCTCCTCTTCCTAGACTGAAAAGACACCTTTTTATCATTCTGGGGCTTCCAAAATATGCATGGTTTTGATGAATTGCTATGAAAGACAGACAGCCTTGACTAATAAACTCAGCTCTTTATTTTCTGTTCCCTGATAACTGTTTCACTGACAGTCATATTGCTTTCTCCTAGAGTAAGACACCTTTCTTAAAAATAATATCTAAATTAACAAAAGAATATATTGTGATTTTTTTCTATTGTTAATCAATATTTGCCTGCGACCTGTGGGTGTGGGTCAGGGTAAAAGTTTTTACATGATACAGTTGTGATTGATGGCCTTATTCTGTAGAAGTAGAAGGCAGTGGTGGGGTCTGTTTCTACCACATACACACAAAAAATGACCGGACTATCATTGCGGTCTGAGGCTCCAGGTTGGAGAGCCTGGGCATTTTCCTGTCTAGTCTCAGTACACACACACTGCCACAGAAGACCAAATGGAAATGTGCAGCATGTAACATTATGTCCAAAGATCGGTAGAGAGTTCTGAATTACTGCAGGAAAAGAGGAAAGAAGGAACAGAAAAAGCAGCTTGCAAGAATGGAGATTACGGGGAAAAAGTAACTGAGGAAATGACATCTTTTCAAATTCAGGTATAAGTGTGCGCAGACCCAAGAATTTCAGAAGAATTTCTTACAGGTAGAAGCTAAAAGGAAGGGCCAAACTGACAGGGACAGTAGCAGTGCACGTTCAGGCCTCTGCATGGAGCAATGAACACCTAATTCTTGCTGTTTCAGCTTCTTAGTAAGACATTAAAATCTCTTCAAGTCTCTCTCTAATCTCTATGCACAGGAATTAGCAGTCAAACATGAAGAGAGTTAACTGGAACAATTCAGGGAACCCTGCAGCCCTTTCCCTTTGTATGCCTGTAGTGTGTTGTGCTGTGCATGAAAGAAGCAGGAAGGGAAAAGAGAAAAACGCAGAAAAGCAGACAGTTGGTATCAGGCATTGGTGCTGCCTTCATTCTTTTGTGTATTAATGTTTTCATAAACTACAACTGAGTTGCAGTTCAACCTAACTTTTCAGTTTTATTTGATTTGTAAGCCATTCTACATTTTAGAAAAGTGTTTATTGTTTATAGTTGGCAGGTCTGATTGCCCTCCTCTCTAGGTTATTCAGGCTTTGGGTTTGACAGCTTAAGAAATATCTGTTTGTTGAAGTGCTTATTGCTGTTCACCCATTTGTAATGAACAGGAAGTGCAGGCCACACAAAGACATTACTGATAGAGTCAGAACATGCCAGAAACACAATACATTGAAGCAACACTCCATTAACCCAAGTTAGGTAGTGCAGAAAAGTGATCACATTTATATCAATACATGCTTTAGGAGACAAATTAGCCTTTTATTCACTGTAATCCATAAAATTCATCAGGCACGAAACAGAAGGCATTAATCAGCTGCTATTTGGCTCTACGCTCCTCCCTACGAATAGGGTCTGGAACTGCCCTTTACAAACTGAGAAAGCATGAAAAGCTCTCTCCAGTGCAGTATGAAAGTCCCATTTGAAAATCATGATAGCCATGCTAAGTAAACAACCTTCACAGAAACACTGTGGCTCACTGCTACACTGCAACATCCCACAGCAGCCATAGGTGGCCAATTTCTATACAGCAACTTTCCTCTACACAACACACTCCTCTGTGGACAGACTGTTCTTTGCCTAGGTCCATTAAGTTTTCGTGCCACTGTTAGTCATCACTGGTCTGCAAATAATTATTCCACTCATCTTCTTGGTGTTAGTTTTCCTGCTACACAAATACACTTGAAGATAGAGTGGCAATTACAACATGGATTATCTTGTATAAATGCATTGTATTTCCAATGCTTTCTCTTGCTGACAATCATATAGTTTAATAAACCACAAAAGCTTCTTCCTGCATCTTGAAGCATCCCTCTACACAGCTGTTCAATCACATACTCACTTAGGATACAATCAGAAGAGATCCCTTCAAAAAAATCCATAGTAAGTGTGTATTTCTACGAAATTAATTTATGTAGCGTGTGGGCAGCAGCTGCATCCTCTAGCAGCGTGCAGTAGTTGCCATTGATATGATACTGAGAAAAAATGTCCTACAACACACTGCAGATTTTTAGAAGGGTTCTGCTCCAGGTAGGTTGAGGAAAACTGAATTGGCTCCAGGTAGTTCAAGGTAACCAGCTCACAGTGCTGTACCCAAGTTAAAAGAATTTAGGTTCAGGATTTTTCATAACCTTTACAAAAACTGCAGACATGACAAGGACAAGTCGCATGAATACCACCCTGCTCAATAACTGCTTACTGATACGGGCATGCTCAGTTTTTCTCAGCAAGACTTGCCATATAAATACACACTCAACAAGCAGGCAGCTTGGCTGACTGCATGGCCGCAATTGAAACAATGCGCCTTAAGCAAAGTTGCAGCTCAGACTAACAAACCCATGATTTGCTTTAAAGAACAAGATGCCAAATTCTGATTTTCTATTGTAAGACTAGACAGTTCACATAACTGACATAGAGACAGTTGTACTTTCTGAGCTAAGAATACCCACAAAAGATCTGTATTTATTTGACTTCAAATATATTTGAGACAGACTGGTAAAAACGTGAACAGAATTTAGACATTGGGAAGAATGCAGTTCAACCAGTCCACGAAAGAATAAATGAGAAGATCTGAACTTGGTGCAAATGAGAAAGTATTATCTTAGAATCATAACCCTTCAACTTCTCTTGCATCCCTCAATCAGAATCAAGGTGTAAGGTTCAATGCCTATTTTAAAACCTCTCTTACTTATAAATCACAATATGTTCATTAGCTGAAAATAAATGTGACGACAATTGAACCAATTTCTGATCACTCAACTTATCAAATTTATAAAGCCAGAACTCTCTGATTTGCAAGTCATGTTTTCTCAAGGTTGAAAAAGATACGGAAATCCCAGGACAGTGTCCAAATTACACAATCATTTATACCAATGTCTTCTAATTTTAAATACTGATTCAAGTTCAGACTGGAAAAGGTTCTTCACTGAGAGGGTGGTCAGTCACTGGAACAGGCTCCCTAGAGAAGTGGTCACAGCACCAACCCTGTCAGAGTTCAAGGAGCGTCTGGACGATGCTCTTAGTCATATGGTTTAGTTTTAGGTAGTCCTGCAAGGAGCAAGGAGTTGGACTTGATGATCCTTATGGGTCCCTTCCAACTTGAGATATTCTATGATTCTAAGTTCAACAGGTACATTTTAAAGAAAAGATGTAGAAACCCCAGCCAGAAGTCCCATTTTCAAACAACTTTGGCAATTAAGATGCGGGTAGGTTCCATTAAAAAGTACTAAGAAGATGCTGGCCTATGAAATCACTACTTTCTTTCATGAGTAGTAAAACCAATGAAGGTCATTTTTTGATAAATTTGTATCCTGTGTTCCCTACATCTTCCCACCATGATGCCATCAAAATATTCTCCCAGTCTTCCTCTTTGCCTCCTGCACTTGCTTCCAATACCCTCAGCTCCCTTCTATATCTCAAATGCCTTCTCCCCACCTTGTAATATTTCTAGTTCTTTTGTACATCATTCTAGATGCCACCTTTGCCCTCTGCTTGCCCTTTTCCAGCTTGTTGCCTGGACCACAGTAGGAGAATGGGTTGACTCACTGGTGAGGATGCAGCAAATCCTGCCGAAGAGTGGAAGGCTCCTGAGTTGTTCTTCCCTTGCTGTCAATTGAGACATTAATAGTGTCTATCCTTAGTATCTTCAAAGTAACTTTGAGACTTCTAACCTTCTGCCAGCTTCATCTGAAATCGGACAACGAATTAAAAAAAAATCAGATGGGGACCAACCCTTCATACAAACCTTGTTTTCTTAGAAAACATGCGAAGAAAATATTAATACAAATCCTATCAAAAAATTAAAATAGGAGTAAAATAGCAATTAAAGTAGCTTTAGGGATGATTCATTTAGATATTTTAATTAGTTTAGAGTATTAGATTGCTTGCACTCAGTACAAATAAATAAGTTTCCACTTCAGAAAAAAAAGCCTAAGATTATAATTTAGAAAGAGGTTAAATGAGTTATGAGATGAATAAGTCCTTTAGAGTTAAAACTTTAAGAACCTAACTAAAAATTTCTGACATTTGTAAATGTTCTGGTGCTAGCATTTCTTGGCATTTTAAAACAACTGTGTTGTGAGCTGTAGTACTTATGCAGGAGAGAGCAATTTGACATATTTCTGTTTAGA
Organism: Pygoscelis adeliae; assembly: GCF_000699105.1. NCBI lineage: Eukaryota > Metazoa > Chordata > Aves > Sphenisciformes > Spheniscidae > Pygoscelis > Pygoscelis adeliae. Next base: position 1,001,811 of record NW_008825150.1, read on the forward strand.
TTCAACACCTTTGGCCCTACAAAAGGATGTTTTTCCAATTTAATTAAATACTGCTTGAATAAAAAACTATGTCTGTGGTTATCTGAGTGTCTGGTCTTCATTAATAGATGTCTTTGTTTTATTGCTTAGAAAACAAACAAATGCAGCATGATAACACACATGAAATTTTTGAGATAGCTGTTTTGCAAAGTTTGCAAACAGAAGTTGAGAGTTAGGGTACCATGACCTCATTAATTAAATTAAACCTTCCTTAAAGGATGAATGTAGTAAAAATAGAGATGTTTTTAAATTCTAAGTGCTTAAATATATGGGGTGAATTATTGCTATATACAAATAGGGATTATTCCTTTTGCCAGAGGTCAAGCCTAGAAAGCCCCCACAAAAGTAACTCTTAAGAAACAGGAAATTAACAATACACTACTTGAAGAAAAACAAGGAAAGAATCTGAAATATCTATGCTCTTTTACTCTCTGCTGGGGAGGCATGATTAAGGAGTGATCAAATTCAGAAAAAAAAAGAATTTTTATACACACAATATTCAACAAACTCATTAATCTAAAATGGTCTAAACTTTCTCAAGTCCTGTCTAGCCGCAGAAGTGTTGTGCTGCACAATATACCAATATACCTAACCCTGGTCCCTTAGTTCCTCCAGATTGGAGACCAGACCAGAGCGCGGTACAGCTGCTTTCTGGCCTCATGCCCAATTCTTATTCCACCCATCAAAACCAGGTGGTGGAGAAGGTCGATTGTGGCTGGATTTCATTTCAATGTAAGGCTGAGAAATAGCTGGGGATTCTGGGTCCTCAATTTCAGATCGACTCAGTGATCTACTGGCCAATGCGACTGCAATGTATTGCTACGTGAAAGACTGTAATTTAGGGTCTAAGATAACAGAAATCGTTCTCAGCTCTGCAGATCCTGTGTAACTACAGCTTGTGTTAACAAATTTAAGCTAACTTTAACTAGTTAGCTTGCATTTATCCAGCAGTGTGGCCTGCTAATTTTCTAGGTTAGTAATTCATTAATTCAATAATTTAGCACAGAGTAACCACTGGTCACCAATAACAGGCTACTGCTGTAGTACCCAGGCTGGCTCATTTAAAGCTAACACAGACCTGCTTATGCAAGTTGCACCTGTATCTTTGTCTGCAGTAGGCATTTAAAAAAATTTCAGGAAGGCATGTTTGATCCTGACAGCAAAAAAGTAAAATTACTAGGCTATGATGAAAAGCTGAACCATTTCTTCTCAGAGAGGGGAAAAGTTAAGAGTTACACAAGGCCACTGATGTCCAAAAATGGGACAGGAGAGGAAACATGGCTTATACTTCCATACCTGATTATTTCTTCCTCAAAAAAGTCATATTAGGAAACGTTCATTAAGTCCTCTGAGTCTAGCCTTATCTGCATAGCTAAGGGGATAAATTAAAGTCATGTTTTGCTTACTTGGTATCCATCCCACCTGTTTTGCAGTGTGAACATGAATTACAGCATGTGCGCTGTGATAATATTCTGAGGGCCTGCACAATTCAATACAACTTCTATTTTCGTCTGTCTACTTATTCATTTTCCATTTACCTCCTGAGTATGAGAGACCGTACAGCAGTTCAAGTTCCCATTTTCACATGACTTTCTCCATTTCATTCAAGCAACGCAAAAAAGAGACTCTCTGGGACAGCTGTGTTCCAGCATGCTGTGAGCTAGCTGGAGACTTGTACAACCTTCTAGTGGTCCTCTGGGGTGAGCACAGCAAAGAAGATAATTCTAGATGGCACACTCTTACAGATGATTACTTTTTTTAAGTTTGAGGAGGAAAGGATCAAGCACGGAGTAATTCAATGCCAGAAAAAGAAAATAAAATGCATCTACTGGCACATTCACACTGGACAGCTTTTGAGGCAGAACAGTTTGTCTCAGATTTTAGATTGGGGCAAAAAGGGCCGTACTGTAGGAAATTCCTGCAGCAGAGGTAGTGAAGTGGTAACCTAGATATGGAGCAGACCTCAAAAACAACCACATGGGCAGAGACCATGGATTTATCACTGGACGGACTCACGTAGAAACAGAACTGATGACAGAGCCACCAGCTAAAAGGTCTGTTCTTTGTTATGGATAGAATTACAGCATCACCACAGTATATCCTATGCAGTTATTAGTGTGGGGGACAGCAGGCGGCATAGTATGACCCTTCCTTTGGTCAGGGACAGAAGTGGCATCACTCTCCTGTGTCCTTTTCCCCCTTGGGCCCCTTATTCTAGTGGGTATGTGCACATATGATCCAATATAAATTCCAGCTGAGGAAAATTTATCTATGTAATTAACAATTTACTCTAGCCATGGTTTAACTGATAACTATTAAACTTACTCAAAGCTGGGATCAGAGGCTTAGCAAGAACCAAGTGCCTATCTTTTTATCTATACCTACTGAATTCTATGAGTGTTATACAGGTACTAGCATTAAAGCACTGTTCCAGGGAGTGTCCACGGCAAGTCCCACTTGCGTTAAGTGAAGAAATAATTTTGTGCTAGCAGTGTTTGGTCTCCTGTTACTTTTAGTTCACAGTATGCTTTCTAGCCAAAAAGATAAGAATCCAATTTATTTTTAGCTAGCCTTGGCATCCTAATTCATTATCCTTTTAATGTTCAACTGTATATTTTCCCTGTTCCTGCTGGATGAGTCTTACAAATGATTGAAATATGAGAAAATCAGAGTGGTCAGTGAAATTGCTGGAGAGCGCTAACTTCCTGTATCTGTTCTACAGCTTACTGGCTCTCTCCACTCCATGGACTGCTAATTGGTCAGCAGATCATAATAGCCTTCAACCAGATGCTGGGAAAAACTGTTTCTTCTTCCAATCTGGGACCTCCAACTGATTAATATATTCTCATGGCACTGCTGTTTGAAACTGTAACTGGCAAACATCCCTTTTATCTGACAGTCCCAGTCCCTCAGCAAGAGCTCCTAACCATCACAATTTCTGTGTAAGAATGCATGAATATGAAATACTATAGGCTCTGTAGACTGGCAGCATGGGATATAACTGTTTCTAAACAGAAAAGAGAGATGAAATAAAAGCACAGTAAGCACATAAAATATTAATTTAAGGCTTAGTATGATACAAAGTGTTACGGGGTGATACTTGTTTTCCTTTTCTTCTCTCTGTGGGCAAAATCAGATACTTATTTGGTGAAAAGGACCCTGATCCAGCAAAGATTAAAACAAAAACAAAACCACAAAGATTCAAGGATAACCTGCTGCAAATAAGCCTTGGACACAGGCCTAATGTGCATCTTAAGTTCTACTGAAAAAGGAGCTGGGAAGAAGGAAAAAGTAGTTGCAAATAATTCAGAGAACAACTGGAAAGTTCGAATACACAAGTTATAAAATCAAGTATAGTTTCTTGAGTTGCTCTTTGCCCTCATGTCCAATAAGCTGCAGCCCCCACATCTTTACCAGGCTGTATGTGGTATACCGGGGACACATACTTCACATCATCGGGTTCTTCAGCTGTCTAAGCAATTCCAGATTTTAAAGGGTAACAGCCAACCATAAACTCCTGAAATGGAAGACCATCTGGACAGATGGACTTCTTTTACATGAGGACCAGGCTGGCTATAGAGGAAAGGAGAATAGCATGCTGGCAATGCAGATTTCCATTACAATTGAGATTATTGTTAATTTCACTGCAAATAAGAGTTTTGCATATTTTTCTTATTTGCAGGTAGAGTCCCAGTACTACTTCATACGGTACGTTAGTTTATAACAGAATTCTTGATCTTGAACTA
>NW_008825150.1:1005637-1012582 GCF_000699105.1 Pygoscelis adeliae
GTGACAGAGAGGTTTGTTCAAAGTTTTGAACAAGGCAGATGAAGATGCTATAACCAGAACAGTAGTAGATAAATCGGTATGTGGACAAAACCATTGACAATACCACATTTCCACATGGATTTCAATTATGATTCAAAGGAAGAGACATAAAAGACACACTCTGTTCTCCTGGATTTTCAGTGATAAGAGACATGCTGAGTGTATGCACTGGATTTAGCAGTGTATTGAGCATACAGTATCATCTCTTGCTTTTGTCCCCATAGAAATGGTACACTGCATTCAGAAACGGTACAGTGCATTGTTCCATTGAATGCAAACAGCACTGAGCATATTGATAAACAAATAGATTTGGATGTATCCTATCATCAACTAATCAGATGTGCATTCTGTTACCATTTTGAAATTGTTTCTTGCCATTCTGCTTTTTCTGCTGTTTTCTGCAATTGTGTTCTTACTTTAAGACTGATGCAGAAGTTAGGACAGGGAAGATTTTAGGAAATGGACTTATATGCCTATTGTAACTAGTGTTTGAAGGGATTAAAAGCCCTTATTTTCAAAACAGGTTAAAGTCAGGTATCTGGATAAAGAAGAAATCATTGTCCTACACTGGATTTCTTCCTCACTAGGAATTGAAATAGCCATAATCCTTTAGTTTTGTGCTTAATCCCTCTCTGTATCAGGGCAGCGCAGCTAGTAAAGTACTGAGTGCTCTGGAAGGTGGGTAAAAATCCTGATACTTAGAAGTTACTGTAAATAGATGGACATATTGTGTGAATGCAGTTTTATGTTGTAGTGATTTTAAAGGCCTGGCTTGAGTAAATACTGCAATGAAGATATACTCTTTGGTGACAGTGTTTACATTCTTAATGTTTCTTATAATATTTTGCAGCTCTGAAGGCAAAAGCATGTGAACATTTCCTACCAGTCATTTGTGGTACTATAATGAATGGCAAAGTGGGTGTAAAACACGATTAAATCAAACCCGAAAAATCAAGCCCACTGAATTAATTTCTAAGAAACAATGCACAAGGCCAAATTGCAATGGATTAATTCTCTGTGCTTTGAATGAACATAGCTGACTATTTATAATATTTTCATTGTTATTTGATGTTACACATCTTACAGTAGGAGCACAGGGAATTTCACGTGCCTAGAGGCAGATAATCAGTCTTTATTCAGTTCTTCAAAAGTAACAAAGTTCACTTATGAGTGTTCTTTGTGAAGGCTGGAAAGAAATACTGGTTGGCTACCAAGCCAAGCCAGTTCTGATTTTAACAATTAACTGTAACATTTTCTGCTTTTAAAAAATTCATTTTGCTGTTTTACATGGTATAGATATGGTATAGACATATCCAGATAGAACGAAACTGAAGGGCTAGTTCACACATGTTATGAACCAGGTTGGTAATGCCCATGGCTATTGAAGCTGGCTGACATTTCACTTTGTAAGATCCCGTTACTGTTAACTTCATAAAATTTTAATCATATGGGATGAAATATCCCTTGCTAAGTAATGAAATAATTCATTCTCTTTAAAGAATGTTGTTTTGATCATATTAAAAGAATCCTGAGACAATTCTTGGAAATGCCCCTCTAGCACAGTATGTAGTCAAGACTAATTAAGCAAAAGTGGCACTGTTCTGTGCCTTAACGGTAAACAATAGTGTACTGATAACTGTAGCTGCTAATGCATGTTGCCTGTGTAACTGAGCCATCGTTTACCAAATGGTTGCTTCCTACAAAACAGGACAAGCTTACTCCGCTGTAAAGATGAAGTTCTCTAACTGTAGCCAGACAAACCAGTTTGGCCAGTGTTTCTTTACTGGCTGTTCCACTAACAGAAGTTTATTTCAGAATGCATTGTAACCAGAAAGTTTGTAAAGGAACACTTTACAAAGGGTCCTTGCTGAGATGCGGTAGGGTAATGGCTGTTAATTTCCCAGAAGGGTGCTGGCGAAGGCGTTGTAGCAATGTCACACTGAAGGATGTGTGAAGAAAGGACATCTGGGGCACTACTGACATAACGTGGCATCATCCTACTAGTCAGCTGGTGTCTGATTTTTCTGAAGGCTGCGAAAACATCTTGTATCAAGTAAAAGTACAGGGGAGATTGTGGAGAAGAAAGAGGCTTTATTCTTCAAGTGAAAATGAGTCAATTGCTTCCTCTTACATTAAGCTTGAGCTTACAGTTCGTCCCTTGTTGTTTTCATTGTGACTATTGTTTGTGTATTCCAAGCCGAGAGAAAAGGAAACTGGGTAAGCCCTGCATCTGATTTCTAATGGATTCTCATCTCACTGGTTGGCAATCTCTACTTCGAGTAGGAAGCTGAGATTTCATAGAAAGAGGCCTTAATATCAAAGATGTGTCTTTGCAATTCCTATGAAAATCTTCTCAAATTTGGCCAAATTATGAGACTTTGTAAAACAGCATTTTGCACACGTTGGATAGAGGCATGTGAGAGTTTAATACTTAAGTCTCAAAATATTCCACGCTCACTTAGCAGATAAATCTCTCACATGCATGACCAGACTGCATAGCTGCCATTCAGAGAGAAATAGTAGGCATGAGTCCAAACCACCGCTGCATCACTGCTGAAGAACATTCCCTATAGTTTGTGTTGCGTTATCACTGCTGAAGAACTTTCCCTATAATTGCTTGTGTTGTGTTTGATCAGGAAACTGAGAGCAGTTGCTAATCTTTCAGTGATCCTCTCTTCCCTTGCTGACCTTTAATCAGCATGAAGGAAGAAACCATCCAATTTAAATAGAGAAAAAAAAAGGCAATAGATTGGAGCAAGGAGATGAGGGAGGTTGAAATTAGAAGGCCAAGCTGGGTGAAGAGCTGAGAACCAGGAGGAGAGGGGACTAATGAAAAAATGTAAGACAAGGACCCAGGAAACTGGAGGAAGTTTAACTGAAGGGGTGTTTGGGACCCTGCTGGAAGTAATGGGGGAAGCTAGAATGAGTCATTCTGGAAATCTGGGTACTTCAACACTATAAGAAATATTATCATTAAAATATTGCCACAGTCTTTTTTAATCCTATTTCAGATCTGAGTTAAGTCATGCCAGTTCATGCCCTATTTTACACTATGTACAATACGTATCTGGGTTGATGCAGCTATTTCTGGGCATAGGTAAGTCTTCAATTTCATATCAAATTGGTGTTAAAGTGGTCTGCTTTGTCTTTTATATCTTTCTTCTTTTATTAGTAATCCCAACTTACTTGTTAAGCAAGAATTCTCTACCAATGTTAACTCTGTGCAGCTGGCACACACTGTACAATTTTACAGATGAAGAAAATGAGTCAGGTGAGTCATGTAATTTGCTTTAGGAAGAGCACAATGAATCAGTGCATGAGCCAGGAATCTAAATTCAGGAATTTCTGACCTCCTGTTTTTTCTGGAAATCCCAACTCGTGCTTCCTGCTATTTTGTCTCCAGTTACACTACTGAGATAACAAGCCTACTTTTCTTGTTTAATGTGTGCATTGCTCCTATTAATGTTAACTGGTTATACTCAAGCAGTGACGAGCCAGCAGTCCTCCTGACTTTAAAAGCAAACCCAGCTTATTAGTTACTGTTGCTTAATACTTCCTATCTGTAAGTTTGTTGTCTGTGTTGCTCAAAACCAAGCTGAGAATTCTCCTCTTTGTTTTGTTTAAATACTGGGGGGGGGGGGGGGGGGGGCAGGCAGCGGGGGGGGGGGGGGGGGAAGCACATTGATAGCCAGAAAATTCTTTAAGTGAACAAGAGAAGGACAGGCTCATTGTTTGTATGCTTACACAAGTGTATCATACTTAAAGAAATGCAGAATGGGGGTGGGAACTGAAGGAACAAGAGACAGCCATGAAAGGCGAGAGGATGAGAAGGCTGGACTTGCATATTAATAAGAACTCTCCTTTAATTGGGAATTTCCTTTCACTACATTGTTCTTTTTCCTTTTTCCACCACCCATCGTTTTTTTTTTCTTCCTCTGCCTTATGTGTTATTTCTCGTTTGTTCCATTCTGTGCAAGAGCAGCATGAAGTTGGCTCATATCCTGATTTCTGAGAAAGTGCAGTTCAGAGAGCACGCTACCACACAGTGGGAAAAGCAGTGCTGAAAGGAACTGGTACAGAAATCAGGGCAAAAGCTTCTAACATCCCTCTGCTGAAGGAAGAATTTTGAATTATTCTCAGAAAGATGACAATATCATGTTTACAGGATTGCTGCTAGGTAACTTTTTATTCTGTACAAATGTATTCCATTTACATCTGAAAAGTTAATGTCTTCTTGTGTAAGTGGGATAGTTCAAAGCTAGGTGAAAAGGAAACAAACCAAGCATCTGTGGGGTGTCAGGTGACTGGTCCAAACGACATTATAAACAGGTAAAAATATAATTCCATAATTTGATATTTTCTCCTTTTTCTCCCCTGATGTTTGCACCTAAGATAATCTAAATCTGCTATTGTCCCTCCTTTCTGGGTAAGTCATATCACCTAAATCTCATAGTGCCCTTCCCCAGCGTGAATGAGCTCTATGGTAATCCTTCTAATAAAACAGACACCTGTTCCTATATTATGTTCAAAGAGAGACAGCCAGAAACAGATACGTTCTGACCCAGTCCACCCTTCTTATATTTATGTTGTATACTGATTTTACAAATGCCTTCTTTTGCTATTTAGTCTGTCTTCTCTCTTGACTCATCATTTATTTTTGAAAAAGTGAAGTTACACACAATAAGACATATATTGAAATAAGGATGGAGAATTTCACTGAGTGGATTCAAATAAACATAATCCAGGGTAGATCCATTCTTAATAACCACATACCTTGAATTATTTCTGTAATTTTTTGAATTTTTACTTCCTGTTTGTGTTCTCAGGAAGGGAGTTACACTCGGAAGAGTCTCAGAAATAAGGTGTTTGTTTTTTTTTTCTTTTCTGAAATATGTCTAGCCTCTACAGACCTTAATTTACTCTCCAATTAGTTAATTGCACATGGTAATCCTCTAGACATACATATAGAGTCTCTGATTTTTTTGCACTTCTGCATGAGCATCCTCTGAGTGGCTCTTCAGGGGTGGGGGGAGGCGGGGAAGAAAACAACAAAAAACAGGAAGAATACAGTCCCAAAATATGTGTCCATTAGAATTGAAAGAAATTGACTGTGTAGTATACACCCACCTGGTCCTAACATAATTCCTTCTCTGTGTGCTAGCAGATTGTTCCCTCACCCTGATTATGTTGCTGACATTATGCTCATGAGGGAAATTCCTTCCTGACTCCAGATTTGGCAAACTTATAATCCTGTTGATGTTAGCAAAGCTCACTGTACTTATCTAAGACACAATTGTCCAATCAGTTCTACATATAAACCTCCTGTTGAAGTAAATAGAATTGCACATAAGTAGCTGAAAAGATGACTGGGACCCTGATACGGTTGCTGCTCTATAGCCATAGCTACAAGGTAACTTTAAGCCAGCACTGCCCTGACAAAGAAAAAAGCAGTCTCACCATTTTCTCCATCATCAGCTGCTTGTCTCCACCATTCTCTGTACAGGCACAAGTATTCATGCAGGAGCACAATTTAACCAGTGAAGTTAAAATTAGCCTGGAAACAAAGGGTTAATATGTAATCTGCTTTTTAACATTCAACTATTATTAATTTTCATGGATCTAAACTTTTGCAGCAGAAAGCCTTCAAAATTTCAGTACAGTATTCTGTTGCCTGACCTATCACACTGAACTATCACTAAAAGACTAAACACAACAAGGGAAACATATAATGTACCAACATTGCACATTACTGGAGTAGTAGTTTGTACTAGAAATGTTTTTTTCCTGTGTTCTTTTATGATGGAGGATGGGACACAGAAAATGTTTTGGTTTAGAAATGCAGCTGTGGTGCCTCATGAGAGCTGTAGTTTAAGAACTTCATGGTCCTATTGTTTTCTGTTCACCAGTCTCTCTAGTCAGACAAAAAGGTATTATACATTGTGGTACCTTCTCTTTGAGTTGTCTAGCTTTATCTTTCTGTTCCTGTACCACTCCTAAGCTGAACTAACCATAATTAGGGATTCAATTTTCTGCCTAGTTGAAATCTCAATGATCCAATTACTTAAGACCAGTGACTGCTGCTAGTTTGCTTCACTCTCGTAACACCTTAACTACAGCTGCTTTTAGATCTTCAACTTTATGGATTCTTTGTCTTGCCATTTAGGGAGGCAGTTCTGCCTCAAAATTTAATGACTGTTCCCTGTCATCTTTCTGTTACTGAGACTTTGAACTCCAGTCCCACATTAAGATATGCCAGACAAGCCTCACACTCATACTGGAGTTCTTGATATGACCCAGATCATCTTCTGCACCAGGCATAAGTTATAGATGACACAAAATTTCAGCCATAACACTGTCAAACATTAAGCCATGCTATGCACAGCACAAATAAGAAGTGGCAGTTTTCAACAGGTCATACTAGGCCAAATCTGAATAGAGCCTGGTATCATGGGCAACAAAAAAGGAAAAAAAACAATTGCCAAGAGTTGTCCGTCATGACAATCAAATAACTTAGTGAGAATCAGAATTAAGGAAATCTAATTTCCCTGGATTTGTGTCATGAGGTTAATTGGCTCTGGCATTTAACCCCACACAGGTCTCGGGACAAGCTAAAGCTGATCTCGCCCCGGCTGCTGCCAAGGAGGCAGACCGCCACCTCCAACCCCTCCGTTTCTCTCCTCCTCTTGTCACAGCTCCCAGCACCGCGCGGCAACAGGGTGGATCGCTTCGCTACTCTGACCACAAACCAAGACGTCTGGGAAAGGAAGTGGTGTCTGGCAAAATTAATTTCCAGTTGGTTCGACGACCTGACAAAGCCCACCTCGGCGGCCACCCCGTAAAAGATACGAGCCTGCGGAAGGGGCAGCGGCTGGTCCGAGGGCCAAGCTGCCACCCCTCACAGCTGGT
>NW_008825150.1:1013371-1026300 GCF_000699105.1 Pygoscelis adeliae
CCCCCCCGCCCGCCCCGCGCCGGGGCCGAGCCTTCCACGGGGGGTGTCGCAACGTCCCCCCGGTGACCGTCCCCAGCCCTGGCCCCGGACTCAGCCTCCTTCGGGCGGGGCCTCCCCGTGCCACACGGGCCGGCCTTCCTCTGTGGAAACTCGCGCCGGGCACTCCCGCCTCACCCTGGGGGATCGCTGCGGCGCTCGGCTCTGAGAAACCCCTGTTTGTCGGGGATCTGCACAGACTTGGTCTTTACAGCCCCCGTGTCCCTTTTGAATCACCCTCTAATTCTCTCATCTTCACGGTCTTCTTTCTCTCCTTGTGCTATCTGTCCTGGTTTCTTTCTGGCGGCATTGTCACGTCTATAGGCAGTCCTTTTTCTTACCCTGCTAACAGCCTGATATACCCATCCTGCTCTCTGCCTCCTGCTCGGTATCATCAGATTATTTCCCGTTCCCAGCTGTGTCTGATTGCCAGCAATGCTGATACCGTTTTTGTTTTTTAAATCTGTCTTCTGCTAACCATTCATGTTCTTGTCACTGTCCTGTTCATCTTTTCTCATTCTCACGATAGCTGTTTTCACCGAACTATCTTCCATCTCTATAGTGTTCCCACTTTAACTACTCTTTCCTAGGATAATGTGGCTTTGGAATCCTCCCTATTTTATTTTTTCTCTTTGTAGGATTACGTGCTTCTCTCACTAACTTTTACTGTATTTTGTTCAGTGAGACTACTGGTGACTCATTAAGACACCAATAGACTCTTGTCTGTATTTTTGTTGCTTGGGGATCCAGTCTACCTACTTTGTTCTGACAGGGCGACATATGTCCTGTTATTTCTTATCCCTCTTTCCTCCTAGTTGGCCGGTCTTTAGAACTGGAAAGCAGGGTATGGTGGATGGATGGATATATATGTGATGCGGTAAAGATGTTACTATGGTAAATGATTCAAGGGGCAAGGTCTTTTTCTTTCTGGTTTCTATAGAAAGAAATAATAATACATCCCTGACCCTGGAGGTTTTTTTTTTTAGTTATGATGAATGGGCTTTTTTCCCCTTTGAGGTGAGTAAAAATAATGTAGGATGAAATGCTGGTGTAGTGGCTGTCAGGCTTTGACAGCTAACTTTTCTTCACATCCTGTTCTGCTGCTGCTGTTTCCTCCAGCATTGTATGAAAGCTGCGTTCTACTTTGTTGTGTGAATGTGGAATTACTGCAATGGAAACAAATTTTATGTGCGAGATATGAGGTCTGATTGGATTGGTTCCCTTGTTTCAAAAAACCTTTTGGAAAGTCAGTTTGTAACATCACATGGATTTGTATTGCCACTTTGAAAACAGAAATAGCTTAAATTTTGTTGTGACTCTAGGTTCAGAATTGTTTTTTGTAGCTTTCGGTTAAGTCTTAACCACAAGGTTATTAATAAACTTCTGTTCTACTTAGATGATACAGCGTTTAATACATTTCTTAGTGGGGCTGCCTTGGGATTTCTTGGTAAATGAGTTTGTCAGCGTCTATGAAAGCAAACTTCTTAGTTAAGCGCAGAACTGGTACTCTTTCTGTGTTTGCTGAAGAAACTGGCTACTGTTAAGTCAGGATGCACAGTCAGTAGCTGGCCATTTGCCATACTGAGTCGGCATTTCCAGATGCAGTGGCCCAATCTGTTCAGTTGCCTCGGGAAACAGTGGTTTTGCTGTGGTAGACAACAGAGCCATCATTTCTTTTCTGCTATGTATGTTTTCTCTTCAAACCACTTGTATGCTGAGGAGACCTCCTACTCTGTTTTATGTTTCTTTGTGAAAGGGAAACTCCTTTCAAGTTTTTAAGTCTCCTTGCATATGGCTAAATAATTTAGGCCCCCAAAGTAAAGCCAGCATGGGACATTATTTCAAAAGACAATTTCAACAAAAGTATCTGTTTTGTCCTGTTCCTAGCCTTGCTTTAAATTCAACTGCTACACCATATACTAGTGTGTTAGAGCCATACAGTATCTGTGACGCACACCAAATGCACAGTAGCTGCAAATGAAAACGTTGATTTGAGGAGTGGAAATTCTGTATCATAAGTTCCCTGTAGTGAACTTGTTCACTACATGAAAATTGTGACTTGGTTTTGAATCCAAAGCTGTTTGTGTTCTGTTTTTTTTTTAACTGTGGTTCTTAGGAAGTCTCTTCTCTACCGGGTCATAGCTTTATAGAGCAACTTCCATTGTTGCTGGTAACAATGTGCTTCAAAGGAACTGGAGGATTCCTCTTCTAGAGTTGGCTAGGAGAGTTGTATCGCATTGTAGCTTACTTGCAGGCTTTTGTTTAAAGACTATTAAGATGATGACACAAGAAGAAGCAAAAATTACAGTGCTCTTTAATGCTGAATAGCTTTTTGTCTGTTATGACCTTAATTGCCATAGAAGGCTGTGAGATTGGTCCTGTAACTGCTCAGTATTGACCCCTTAAGTCAACGATGAGAACTGGTGGAGGTGAACCTGTATTTTTTATGTAATAGGGTGGAAAAATAAGAAAGTAGAAGTTAAGTGGCTCATGTTCTGGAGAGAAAGCACTTTGTCTTGAATCAAGACTATATCTAAAATTGCATGTAATAATAAAATCTACTTGGTATGGCCTTACTTTGATTTCAGTCATCCAGGCTACTGAAAAAGAATAATGACTTCCTATTTTAAGATAACAGCACTTGATTTTGGTTATAATAGATGGACTTGCATGCAGTGTGTACAAACTGCTTATGTGTTTTTTGAGTCAGACAAAAGATTAATCAAAATGGTTAATTCAGGTCCTCTGTGAATTATTTTTCCTTAAAATGGAGATCTGCATTGAGAGAGGTCTGTGAAATAGCATTTTCAACAGATGCCTAAGTCTGTGTTCAGAGACAAACTTGCTTACAGATAGACAAGCCTGTTTACTGTCCTTTACTTAGCGCTAGCAGAACCCAGTTATGTAAGAGAGTGCCTCAGGTATGTCTATCCTTTGCATTCAGCAGAACGGTAGGCTCTTTATATTCAGACTAGTGTTGTCTTCGACTGGTACAAACTTTTGTCTTGGATATTTTTATTTTGCTTGACTTTATTTCTAAATGAATATGACAAAACCCAAGTGAATACCCAGAGATTTGTCACCTTTAACACATTAACTATAAATTTTTATCCAAAGATAAAGGGTAGAGTTTTGTATGTAAAAAAATCCAGATGATGATGTGTGGGTGTATGGAGAGAGGATTAAGTGTGTTGAATACTTCGATACAAATGCATAAATCCAGATATCAAGACTGACTTTTCAAAATTCAGTTTACTTTTAGAGTAGGTTTTTTGGTTTTGTCTTTAAGCAATACTTTAGAACAGGTGATAGAGACCATGCAATACTGCTTTATAGTGGTGAAGAATGTGTATGTTAGATAACATGGGAAGTGCCAGATTTCTGTACTGTGCACTTCTAGATGACTAACTTCTTGAACCCACAGGCATTGTACAGCTATCAAGGTTTTGGATATATGACATTACTATGGAATCTTAATCTCTGAAAATTATTCACTGCTTTTGTTTGTCAGTGCTTCTCTACCACAGTGTTTTTCAGCCTCTTTCAGTAACTCTGGGGACAATAAAAATACCCATCTTGCATAGTGTTACAGTGGCTTTCATTAGCTTCGTTTATTTTTTTGCTTGCAGAAGTCTTGTAAACCCTCCCCAAGCTTTTCCATTACCTTTTTTGCAAGGGTGAGAGGGTGAGGGTGGAAGTGTGTATATGTGAAATATGTGAAATGGGCTTTTTTTTTGACCACCAGTGGTCTAAGACCACGATATGTGGATATCCTAGAGTGGATATATATCCTAGGGCAGATCAGTTTAGGAAGTCCACTCAGTGTTGTTTTGGGTATTTACTCAAAATGTGATATTGAGGTAATTGCTACTGTTACCTTCTTTCTTAATAGCTTTTCATCGTCTTGCTAAGAATATTTTAATTGGAGCTTTATCTTCCTGTTATTGTCAAATTTTAAGATTTCATTAAGCTACCTATGCTGCAGGGCTGTAACTTGCTGTCTTGATTATTTGCCCACTTAGTGTATGTAGGCTTCAGGTGGTTAACATTGTGCCTTCTTAAAGAGTACAATATACAGAAAGATTCAGCTGAAAGAAACAAAGTTGATTTTAGTTGTCTAGATATAATACTAATAATTCTTTTGTAAAGAAGTAAATAATTGCATGTATTGAGATTACAGAAATTTAATTTAAAGAAGGTATTGTGACATGTTTGATCTTGAATGCCTGAGTTGGTCCAATGTTCCCCTTTGTAATGTGATAATAAAACACATCTCCAATGGAATCTAGAGTAAATTTCAGTGTAAAGTAGCATGCGTATTACAAAATGTGTTCATCTTTCTGTTTTGAACTCTGTGTCATGTAGTAAGAAACCATCCTGCAGCTCTAAAACTTAATTTCTGAAATGAGAATGGCTCCAGAATTTCTAATATTCTGTAGGGATCTACTTGCAGATTTATATAATGAAAGTAGTTCTTGTCATGTAAATGTCAGGACGTGTTATCAAAGAATTATCTGATCATACAGGTTTGCCAAGATTCATGCCTTTTTGATAGAACAGAATTGCCCAGGTTGGAAGTGACCTTGAAAGATCATCTGGTCCAGCCTTTTGTGGGAAAGAGAGCCTAGATGAGATTGTCTAGCACCTTGTCCAGCCACGTCTTGAAAACCTCCAGCATGGGGACTCCACCATGTCCCTCAGGAGGTTGTTCCAGTGACTGATTGTTCTCACTGAAGAAATTTCTTTCTTATATCAAGATGAAACCTCTCCCAGTGCAACTTGTACCCATTGCCCCTTGTCCTTTCTGTGTGGCTCCATGTGAAAGGAGAGACTCATGCTCTCTGTAGCCACCCTTTAAGTACTGGAATACTGTGATGAGGTCCCCCCCAAGCCTTCTCCAGGGAGAAGAAGCCTAACTCCTTCAGTTTTTCCTCAAAGGGTTCTCCAGCCATCTTCATGGCCCTCCTTTAGACCCTCTCCAGTCTGTCCATGTATTTTTTTGAATTGTGGGGACCAGAACTGGACACAGTACTCCAGGTGTGACCTGAGAAGTGCCGAGTAGAGTGGGATGATTACATCTCTACCTCTGCTAGTAATGCCCCTGCGGATGCAGCCCAGGGTTGGATTTGCTGTCGTTGCTGCAGCAGTGTAGTGCTGACTCATGTTCAGCTTTGTTGTCCACCAGGACCCCCAGGTCCCTGCCAGCGAGGCTGGTTCCCCAGCCATACACATCCTAGCCTGTACTGGGCTTCTTGGTTATGTCAGGTTTTGGACAGACAATGAGTAGAGATGCCATCCTGGGACCTTAATTTCAGTTATAATAAAATTATTTGATGAAATAACATTGTTTTTAGTATAATGGTTGGTTTGTTAAGCAAAATATCCTAGTTCGGCACAGTTATGTTAAACAGGAGTGCCTTAGTTGGGGGAGGGAAAATGACTGCATTTTGTGTTTCAGATCATAGTGAGATGAGCTGTTGGGGTGTAATGTTCATGATGACTAGGCCACTTGTTCTGCAGTGCATTTTTATTTTTTAACTCTTTTATTTACTGTAACTACAGAGTAGGATGGTAATAAATTTTTGTGGACAAGGCCTGGACATGATTTTGAAATATAAACATCTCTCTCTTCCTTTTGTTATCAAGATGATGACAGACTGTAGAAGATATCGACTTTTTTTTTAAAAAAGCCAACAACAAAACTACAATTTGAAGATGTATATGACAATCGTTACTGAATAAATAAGGTTGTCAGGTTGTATAACGAATGTAATTTGGTTTGATAAAGACTGGACCAAATAAAATTATTTTTAGTTTTGGACAACTCACTGAATTCCGACACATTAACACGAAGGAGAGAATTCCTTTATTACTTGGCTTCTTGATGGTGTCCTAAATACGCTTTGTGACCATCTCAATGATTTAGTGTGTGTGAAAAAAAGATTGGAAGGCATGAACACAATTCTTTTTGGTGGCCATAGATTATCTAGTCATAGGGCAAAAGTAAAACCTGAAGAGAAACCTGTTCTTCTCATGGCTATGCTAAATATTCAACTATTTGATTGCTGCCTTACAGCATGAATCTTCTCAGGTAAAGTTTGTGTTCAATCTCAAGCATTTTCTGGAGCAGTAAGAGTTGTAGAAGTAAATGTATCTAGCTAAGCTAGAAATTCCATTAAAGAAATAGAAATGTGGGACAACGAGAACATTATATCAGAACATTGTATCAGATTAAACTCTCTCCATTTCCTCATTTGGAGGAGAACTGC
Source organism: Pygoscelis adeliae (assembly GCF_000699105.1). Classification (NCBI taxonomy): domain Eukaryota; kingdom Metazoa; phylum Chordata; class Aves; order Sphenisciformes; family Spheniscidae; genus Pygoscelis; species Pygoscelis adeliae. The sequence goes on from NW_008825150.1 coordinate 1,019,677, forward strand.
TGGTCCTGTTGAGGAACATACACAAGATATTTGTTTTATTAATTTACTCTTAAGAGACAAGGATTTTGTATTTAAAACCTGATTTTTGTGTTAAATTCCATTCACGTTTTTCAAGGATTACAATCTTTAAGGATTGTCTTCTTTTCACTGAGAAAGCTAGTGGCAAAGGTTGGTGTGAACTACTTCTACGTTAACTAGTGAGCTGTAGGTCAGTAGTGGAAACTGCACATGCTTCTTGTAAGCATACCTGTACTTTGAGTGGATTCACTGATTGCTGATCTGTTTGTCGTGTTAATGCCTGTAATAAAAGAGTAAATCTGTATCTCTACTGAAAACTGTTTTCATTTGGTCTCTGGCTGTGATTGCATAAGACAATAAGCTTTAGATAGTAAGCCTTATCTAGCTTCCTTTTCCTGTCTTCTCCTGTGAAAATGCTACTAGAATTGCTACTACACACATAAACATACACACACACATATTTATACATAATAATGTATATAGAAGTTAAAATTTATTTTAATCCTTGTTTGAAGGAAGCCTGGGTCAAGCTATGGATGAGGAAGACTAGAAAGTTAATTGGTGTCCAGGAAATTACAAAAGTGTTTCAATGTTTCCTCAAGTGTATTTATGCTTGGACAAAATAATCATTTTTTTGTTGTGACAACTAAGCTGTTTTTCTTAAACGCAGCATCTATTAGTTAGTTACTGTGCCCATGGGTGTTTGCTGAATGGATTCTGTTCACTGATCAAAGGTTACCTATATATATGTATACCTCTGGGGCTTCCTATGTGAGAATGACCATGAAGTCTCACAGTTCGAGGTGGTCTTTTATCTGCCCCTCAGTTATAATGCATGTGAGGTTGTTGGTTGTTTTTTTTTTCCTTTTTTTGTTCTTCAGATGATTTACTGAAGAATGTTAAGCTAATGTTAGTTTTTTAATTTTTTAAAAGCTTTTAAAGAGGAGGACTAGGAAAGATTCAGAAGGATAGTACCCAAAGTTATGCTAATATCTAATGAAAGCAAATGAAGTGACCTCAGTTCTCTACAGAAGAAAGGGATAGGACTGTTAAAAATGAAAACATTACTATATAGCAGTTGTATTCATAATTGTTCCCTTTTCTTACTGATTACTCCTGTTGTAATTCTGCCCAACTCTTACCTTTGTAATCTAGCCTATGTTTTAATAATCAGTGACTAATTCTGTTCTAATTGCCTATTTGGGAATGGGCCCCATTTTGCTAAGCTGTTTTTAAAAGAAAAAAAAAATAATAATAAAAAAATTAATAATATTTGAAGGAACAAAAAATTGTCTTTCTGTCTTTACAATTCCCAATATTCATATTTTTAAAATACTGTTGGTCTCAGCCTTCATATATTTGAAGTGATAACCCTTGCTTCCTGGTTTTCCTATTGACACTTTTTTTTTAAAGACCCTTACCCTTGTTTTCTCATTTTTCACTTTCAATCTGTTAACAGTTGTAGCACATTGTAAAAGGGATGGTTCTATTTAAAGTTGCAGAGCTTTGGTAGTAGTCTTCCTCTTGTGTCCCCCTTTCTACCCCAGTAATATGCCTTTTAGGATGAGCTCTGCTTCTGGGAACTATTGTGTTTGAATAGATCTCTGACAGTGTGCAGAAGGTATGTGGAGAAATGGCTAGAAAGATAAACATAGTGTAATAAAGCACATGTTACAGAGCAGAATTGCATCAGTCTATATCTGTTTGAGCCTAAGATAACCATAGGAAAAAGTTTTTGTATTTAACAGAAGACAGTATGAACAAGTTTTTTGGCCAAAAAAGGTGGTTCTCCAAGTTTCACAGTGAACCTCTGTAAAGGTAGTAGCATTTTTTGAGTTATAGTGTACTGTTCTTAATTTAGCCTATACATTTGGAAATCCTATGATTAAAACAGTGTATGTCTAAATACCACATATTCTGGTTTTGTCCAGCAAAGCAGCTGGCAGACTTTCGACTTTTATATCAAGGTCCTGCATAATGAAGTAATGTTCTGCTAGGGAGTCTCTTTGAATGTTAGTGCTAGAGGAATCTTATCTTGAACTTGTTGGTTAAAAGCAAACCACAGAATAGACGCCAGTGAAATAATGCTTCTTGACAGTATTGGTGTCTTACTGTTTTTTCCTCAACTGAAGTTAGTCGATGAAAAGTCAATAATTTGAATGTTGGAGACTAAAAGAATCAAGGGCTTCAGTTGCCTTGAGCTATTGTCAATGCTTAGTTTGCAGTTTTCTAAAATGGAAGGGAGAATTCTATAGTTAAAGGTCAATTATATTTTCCTATCCCTGAGGTAAAAAATTAATATCTCTATTGTTCTTGTTGCAGCAATAAAGGTCAGAGCTGTCGAGGTACAATACCTGTACCTTAAATTCTGATATTAAAATAAATTGTTTACTAATTTTCAAACTATACAAAAATTATACTGTTTTTGTATTCATGGTTCTAAAGAAAGTTCTCTCTTGGGATATCTCTTTTTCTTCACATTGATCTGTTTCTTCTGTTCTCCCCTCTCACCCCAGTAATTTCTCTGTTTAATAGTTATGCTTGTCTCCCACTCACTACCCTCCTGCTGTTGCTCCCTATATGTGACGTTATTCCTTCTTCACAGACTGACACATATATGTTTGTATAAAATAATTATAGAAGAGCTTCTTAGGTAGTTGCATGGAGCCTGGAGATGGGTATGATGGAAGTGCTTCTATGACTGGTTGCCTGAAAGGTTGTTGTAAGGGGAGCAAATGTATGATTGAGCTGTATCTTCAAAAGAGAGAAGGTACAGTCAGTAGAGCAGGGTGACTGCTCCCTCTTCCAGAGTGCTTAGGAAAGAAACAACTCTGAGTTCCTTTCCAGGGCCTTCAGAAGGTTGGGCTTTGGTTTGTCCTGCTGAGCGGTGGGCAGTTACGCAGGCTAGGCCTGCTCTGTTGTGCTATGCGGGACTGCGGAAGTGTGTTAAGGCAGCTGGTTTTATTCCTTTCACCTGCCGGAGTCTGAGTACCCAGTGGTCACTTACCACCTTTGGCAAGGGACAGTTGGGCAGTTTGAGATCATGTATCCTGTAGAAACAAAACAGTAGAACACTGAATCCTAGAAAAAAATAAGGCATAAGTTATTAAAATCCAAGTAGAAAGTAAGTAAAAGAATGCCAGTTAAGTGCAGCTAAGGCTTTAGTTAAGTAAGGTACATAGCAAGACAACTTTATTTAAACCAGATTTTTTAATGGCTATTTTAATGTTAGAAAGCTAATTATAAAATATTTTAAAATAAATTGTGCTTCTATATAAATTGTTGTTTATATTTGTGCTCACCTTAACATGGTTCACATCTTACCATCTCAAAAAAGATGATGTAGAACTAGAAGTTGCTCAAAGAAGGAAGGAGTTAAGGTGATTGAGGATATTAGACAGCTTCATTTATGACTAGTGCTTTTCATGTAAAGATGGTTAAGGAGTATTTTGACATGCCTGAAACATACGTTCTTCCCTTTCTACACCGGTAATGATAACTTCTCTTTTTTCATTACAAACAAATGGTATCCAAAGAGTTACTCTAATGCAAAAAAGATAACTTCTCTTTATACAGTACAAACAGCAGAATGTGGCTTTGTAACCTGTTGTAGAGGCCAAATTATAAACAGGTTTAAGAAGGATAAGACTGGACACTAGAACCATCAGTACTTTTTAAGTATACTACTGTCGGTGCAATTTGACTTTCCAAGCCAGTGTTTGCTGAAGCCCTGTCATGTAAGTTTGTTCTAATATGGAGTGATTCGCTTACATAGTCATCTCTAAACATATGTTTCTGGCACCTAGTGGTATAATACTGGCCTAGGTATGTATTTGATCTAAATTAGTGTGGCAGCTCTTAGATTTTTAAGGACAGCTTGGTAGATCACTTGTAACATCTGATAGTATGCGTAAGCCTGACAGCATCTGGGAGCCTAGATCCAAACAGGGCTTGAGTTATCTAATGTGTGGCACTCCTGTACCTGGCTTGGGAAGGAGCTGTGAAACTGGGGTTAACTACTAAATCCGAGTCTACAGTGAATCAGTAGAGGTGTGTGTTTGAGAAGAGCTTTCATAAACCCAAGAACAGTAAGGTAATGACGAAGGGGTGGGGAGGCATGCCAAGGAGTGCAAAATACTGAAGGAATGGGCATGCCTGAAATGCTGCTTTTCCTGTAGACTTTGATGCCATCTGCAGGTTTGAGATTCATGCCAAAATGAGCCTGGGATTTAAAGTTGTGAATCTAAGAATTTGGGTTATTTCCTCTGTTGCTGTGAACAGCTAGCTTTGTTCTAAAGTTTCAGTTCTCATGCTTATGTAGTAGCTCAATAATTCAGTCATCTGTGAATCAAGAGTTAGATGCCTGAGGAATTTCAAGCTTCTTATATCAACCTGCCATGAGCAAGTGTCAATCACAGAATTATAGGCTGTGCTAGGCCGTGGTGTGTAAGGGACGGCCAGTAGCTTTACATCTCTTCTGCAGAATAATCAAGAGCAGCAGACTGATGGAGCTAGAAGACAACTGATTAAAAGGGAAGTGTTGCTATCAAGTTTCACTAATACACAGGTATCAGCATGCTGGTTGACTGTGGCCAAGTAACTCTGAGTTACAAAACAAATACATGTGGTGATGTGGTCAGAATGAGGCTGTTTGGGTGATTAAATGACTTTTCTTTTTTAGCATACCAGTTGCAATTCAGCATTTTTTTGAAAGAGGGGGCCCTGAGGAGATCAAAGGCTTAAACTTTCTTTCAAGTTCCCTTTCCTGGTGTCACAAGGCACACTATGAGAGATCCCTGTTGCCAGAATCTGTTCCCAGGTGAATATTTTAAAATTTTAGCAGTGTCAGGGAAACTTGGAAAAGAGCAGGAGCTTCATGATGCTATTTTGAGTTCTAGCTCAGAAGAATAGGAATCATCTTTACAGATAATAGTATCTGAAAAAAACATTTTACTGTTTTTTTAAGGTAGTCTTTTGCTTGGGGCGACCTGTTTTGTATATTAGTAACACAGTGTTCCAGCACATGTTGGTGTCCAAGCCCATGATACTGGTCCTAGATGTTTAATCAAATTCTACTCAAATGCTATTAGAGCATTGCCTCTATTTTTTAATGTCAATTAGAGATTTTCTTTTTTTTTTTTTTTGTTTCCCAGAAATGTTTGCTGTATAGCAACTTGTAAGTCTTGGGTTGCATCAACAGTGTTGAGAAGATGACACATAGCAATTTTGGTAGCTGCTTCCAGCACTGTGCATTTTATAGAGTCACTCTTTAATCAGGGACGAGCAGTGCTGGGAACTGGGAGCTTTGTGATGAACTTGGTATTGCTGTTGTGGGCAGACATAATCTGGGCACACCTGCCAGTCAGGGCTCTTGGAGAAGCTGGATGTGAAAACACAATGTGTGAATCTCAAGTTGACTTAAAATGTGAGATAGAACTGTAAAGAACTAGGCTGAGGCTACCACTATATTTCAGATCACCAGATACCTGTTAGATAACTACTTTGGTCTTTAGTATGGATCAGTTACTTTAAGTGTTGCATTCTCACTGCTAATCTGAGTTGTTTAGTAAATCCAGCACCTAGAAACTAAGTTAAAACTATTTATTCAATAGATAATACCTATTTTTCCCCAGTTGTCTAAAAGAAGTATTGTTGAGAATTGATTAGTTTATCTAAAAATGTTGCAACAAAGCTGGCAAACTTTCTGCGTATTCTATAGGAAACATGGTGCAGAAAACCAAATTATTTCCCCTGTTCTTATTATTGAGAAATAGAATAACTGTATTATCTAATGTTTGTTTCTGAAGCCAGAAAAATCAGTTTTGTGTAATGAGAATATTTGTCTTGGGAATAAAGATGTTATTCTTTTAAAGTGATCACTTTGATCTAATTTTGTGTTTCCAAAATGACTCTCACTAGCTTGTGTCTCTCAGGGTGCCATATCTTGTCCTAATTGTAGCATTACAAAAACTTGAGATAAAGTGTAAGTAGACCAGACTCTCTTCTCCTCCACTTGTACCTTCTCTGTGATAGTTACTAGTCTTAACCCTTGCCCTGTGCTTTGCCAGGCTGGTGAAAACAGTATTTTTAATAGCTGCAACTAAAAGGAACGTTGAAATAAACCTCAACTGAATATGTATATTGAAGCGAAAACACTTACAGATTTGTTCTGAGACTTTTGCTGTTTTCATTGTAGTTCTTTCCATGCATCAGTGCCTAGTGTGCAGAATTAATATTACAGATCACTGGTGATTAACTGAGAATGTAGTTTGGATAATAGAATTGGGAAAGATCCAATGGATTAAATTTATTATGGGGATAATATTTCATTCAACCAAATGCTTTGTTTTAATTTTCATTTGTTGTTTGAAATAAACACCCTTTTATGGAAAGCTTCATTTATCTCAGGAGGATTCATAGGAGAGAACATGACAATCTGAGACTAATCAGATGCAATGGTAAGTCTAGTTTTAAGACACACATTGCTGACCATTATGGCCAAAGGCGACAAGTTGTAAACTCAGTATGGTTTGAAACTACTAGGTGAATTTGATAGAGAAATTTTCGTTAGTACTTTGATTAATCATTCTTTCTGGTAAATTAGAT
>NW_008825150.1:1026342-1038240 GCF_000699105.1 Pygoscelis adeliae
TCGCACATCTGGCTTGTGGGCTTTGCTGCTTCTCTTTTGCTACTTTTTTGATGTCACAATCCCCAGATGTTGCTGACTTCCCTTGTCAGAAGGCCTTGAGCCTTCCGTTTAATTTTGGTGTTTGCTATGCTTGGACTGTTCTGCGTCTTCTGCCAGCTTCTCTGGCCTTGGATTAGCCACCACCAGTGCTCATCATGGTAACACGGCTGAGGGCACAAAGATAAGCGTGGTGCCAGAGCTGCCATGGTGTTGCAGGAAGATGAAAGAAAATGGATTCTGGAAACAAACAACATATAAAATCAAAGCTCATTGCTTTGGAGTCAACAGGGATGCAGTTCTGGAGAGTGCAAGGATAAGTGTTTGGTACAACCAAAACTGGAATTACCTCATCACCTGCAACTTAAAAGAGCATGAGTGTGTTGAGGTTGTGAATTCAAAGTAGTTTAAAAAAAAAAAAAAGGGGGGGGGGGGAAATTAAATCCATCCCCCCCCCCGAAAACTGTTGACCTTGTGTGTAATAATTCTTATATGTCATAATTTATAACTATGTAACATTAATTTTCTGATATTCCTTGTTTTTAGGACAGCTTGCTTAAATACTAACATGGTGTGACTGACCATAGGGAAGCTATAAATAAAGTATCTTCAGATGTTGTAACTGAGTTCATTAACACCACAGCAAACCAAACATTTAAAATATTTTAGTATTTTAATAATCGACTCTAATTCTGGCATATATTATGTTACGATAGTACTGTGTTTACATATATGTTGTGAAGATTTGAAAATAGAATTCTAGGCCTCTCAATGGCTTTGTCTGATATTCTGTCTTTGCAAATGAGGAAAAAGGAACACATTAGCTTAACTCAGGCTGTATACATGTAAAAAGGAATAATTCACTCTTCTAACTGTGCCACATGTCAATCAAAGAATGTGACGTATTTGCATTGTTGTGCTATCTCCTTCCCCACTTTAAAACATTTAATCCACATTTTAGATAAATATGTCAAGCAGTAAAGTCACCTTAAAAATAGAACTATGGAAAGGTAAAAGAAAGTCCTCTCATGACTGTTTTAACACCGAAAAGTTAAGTGACGGCAAAAAAATTATCTTTTCAGTTTATTTGTGAGATTCATAGATTGCTGAAAATGACTTTATGTGATCTCTTCAAGAAGTGGGGAAGGAAACCTCACTTCATTTTTCTGGAGGACATACATTTAAGCAGAAGAGTGTGACCGAGTTTTTTTAAATAGGAAGTGGCATTATGTTGACAGCACCTCTCAAATCCAAACAAGTATGTGATTAATTATGACAAAAATAGTGGAAATAATGCAAGAGTTAGCAAAAACTTAAAAAAGCAAACCAGACCAAATGGGACCTCTGAGAGTTGTTCCTTAGCATCAGGACAGGATGGAGAAAGTGTGGAGAACTTGCTTGTCCTGTTAGTTTATTCAGAGTGTTTTTAAGACATACCGATGTTCATATGCAAGGGCAATGGAACTGAACGTGTGCCAGCTTCTTCCTAATTACAGTTCACAGCCTGAGGTATTAAGTTGAATTCAAATTGTACATGGTTTAAATTAATATGTTAAACTCTGAACTGTGGTGCACAAGGCGCTGGCATGTCTGATTTAGCAATGATTGCTGCTTTGCAGCAATCTCCAGCAGGAAGATGAGTTGATAGCTGATTCTGAGTCTTTTTTTCAAAGCCTCTTCTCAGATTTTGTTCCACAGCAATACTTCAGTTTTGATGCCATGAATTTTACATTGGTAATAAAGGAGCTGTTTTAAAATAACATTGCAGTGATAAGAAAAAGATTCTATTGTTTTTCAGAGTTTGTATCCTTAAGCAATTTTTTCTCCACAGTTGATTTGGTGTCAACTCTGCCAATATTTTATTTTTGAGGAAATGTATATGCTATACTTCATATTTTGTAGTTGATCAGTATAGAAAATAAATAACGGCTATGTATGTAGATAAAATATTGCCTTTACATAAGAAACTTAATTTGGGAGTCTTTAAATGCCATTTAAATTCAGTACATAAAGTCTCTTAACACTCTACAAAGGTAATAGTCTAATAGCAGTGAAGAAGTGTGTAATCTCTTAGTGTTTCAGGAGAGGCTGAAAACAACAAAGTAGAAAAATTGGTCCTCTCTCATTTCTTTGCCTAGTAATACCCCTTTCTTCATGGGTTTGCTTCTTGTGATGTTCTCATCAAAGCATGACAATGTTATAAGCAAGTGAAATAAAAAGGAGCAAGCTGCCTTGTTTCTGGTTTAAGACGATATGGTTTCCTTCAAACTGAATTACCATAGATAATGTGGAATTAAAACTTATTCAAGAATTAAAAGCGTCTTCACCCCATTTCCCAGAATAGAATTTAATTTCTGTGTTTATCAGCAGCAATGGAAAGCAGCAAAGCCCAGATTTGCTGCCAATAAATGTACATCTAGAATATCGGAATGAGAAGTGAGTGAGCATATGCTGCTTTTTATTCCAGCATATTAAATAGTTCACTTTACACAGAATAATTATTATTACTATGTTAGTTCCAGCTACATGTATAACAATAGGTGCTACACTGCACAACTGTACAAAGCTAAGCGATAGCTAAAACAAAGTAGGTAATAGTCATTTAGTCAGTAGACTGTTGCTGTTCAATGCTAAAACAAATCTCCAGGCAGGCCAAGACGTTCAGACAGAGCCCAGTAAGTCCCAAGGCTTGTGTTATGAGCTTAACACAAAGCCTGTGGCCCATTACAATGGCAACACCGTATTTATGGGCTACATGGTCTTGCTTTGTGTGGTCTGTGTTGAGGAGCAATCACTGCTCTTCGTTCAGGTAACCTGGATTCAAATATGCTGAATTTGTAAAATTGCTGCCATGCTCTGAGCCTTGCTGCTGCTGCTCAGGTGATTTCAAAGCTTGCAAGAGGCAGCTAGGAGGTGACAAGGCATAAATTTAGTGCTGATCTGGTGATGCTTAAGTGAAGTGGCATTCTGGACCTTTTTCCAGGAAAATGGATGACCTTGGAATTCAAAAAATGGTATTTAGATCAGCACATCTGAGGGAGTATTTGCAAGTAGCTCTCCTACTGTAAGCGAAAATTGTATCAGAGAAAGGGGCTCTTTCTGTACATTTGAAAAAAATTTAAGGGGATTAGCTTTGAGTTAGAATTCAAATACAGTCTGCTTTGTTTTGACAGAAAGTCTATATGGTCTTTAACTATTTTATTAACATTTTAAAGTAACATATTACCCATCTTTGTGTGATGTGCTAGCTAGGCAAGAAGTGTGGTGCTGGTGGTGACTGGTGTGGAGTTCAGTTTGGGCTGGCTGATCAGCTGGCAAATCTTGTTAAAGTAGTACCTTAAAATATTGGTGGTTTGCAGAGTAGCTTTTGGTTTTATTTACATTTAACATGTAGTTATGCAAAACTTCATTAGAAAACTGTTATTTCTTCTCTCAAAAGAACCTTTGTACCTGCCATCATGAAAAGCTCTAGGGGCTTTTACGTATAAGTGGATAAAGCTATGTAGCATTTTGTGTTGAATAGACATTTTAGCTCAAATAGTTGAAAGGGTTTGAATGCATTTTCAAGGTATGATCTTCCTTCATTATAGAAATACTCTGTGTTCTAAAGTAGATCAAAAATGTGCCAGGAAATAATGGAGAGAACTTTTGAGTATTTGAGAGAATGATGTTACAAGCAAAAGACCTTCTGGTCTATATATCTCTTGAGACTGAGAAAAAAGAATTATTATTTCTTTCCTGACTATGACATCAGTAACATTTTTATATGAAATGTGTTTTTTTTCTAAAAAAAAGGTGCCGTAATAATAACCAATCTCTATATTATATATACGTATGTGTAAATACATATATATTTGAGATGTGCTATAATAATACTAACTAGATAAAGGTTAAAGCAGGTAATACAGATAAAGGGAAGTGACTATAGAGCGGATAATTCAGTGCTGTTAGATATTTCAGAGTGCTGCATAAGTTAGAGAAGCTATATTAAAAATTTTGGTTCTGTGTGCATTTATATCCAATATCACCTGTATCTCACCACCACAATAGCCTTGGCCCTCTTTTGCATGTGCTGTGGATACTTCTCTCTACTCTCCACCAAAGTCCCAAATGTGTTCGCTTCTCTTCCCATGCCCACTAAGTGGAGCCTCAGTGCCTTTGCTCTCTCCTGTTCTTCAGTGGGCCCTCTTCAATAAACATAGCTGTTCCTTGTCTCTTAAGCCTACTTAGTGCCGTACTAAACCTCCCTTGCTGAAGTCAATGGCCACCTGCATGAGGGTCTGAGCTTCTCCTATAGCTATTACCCATCTTTGTGTGATGTGCTAGCTAGGCAAGAAGTGTGGTGCTGGTGGTGACTGGTGTGGAGTTCAGTTTGGGCTGGCTGATCAGCTGGCAACAGACCCTCAGCAGCTAGACAAGCCAGATGGAAAATATGAGAGCTGGACTACCCTGACTTTCCCTCTGTGATTTTACTAATAGAGTTGGGTTGTTTTCTGCCCAGCTGCTACAAAACTTGTAGAAACTTAATAGCTCAGAGGCCTCCACCCACTTTTTCAAATGTTAGAACTGGCAAATATGACTAAAAAAAAAACCAGTTGGATAGACACACAAAAATTACATAAGCTCTGTTTTTTAACCACAAGGTAAAAAGAAAGATGGGAGTTATATTTGTTGCTAGAAGTTAAATCCATTTTTAAGCAAATTAGTGGTTGAAAACAATTGTTTGTTCAAATTTGATCAGTTTTTTGCATGCATGTTTTATTTCCAAGAATACTAAAATTACTACCGTTGAACTGTTTGAAAACAATATTGCCAACTGTTTGAAAATTTTAATTTTTCATTAAAATGTAATTGATTTTTTTTTTTTGGCTATTAGAAATAGGGATATAGAAGCAGGAAGGATTAAAGTGACATACAGTCTTGTCAATCAGGTGTTACTAATGCTGCACAATAAGTATCTGGGTTTCCACAAGATGCCGAAGATGGCTTGTCGTAGTTTAACCTCAGTTGGCAACTGAGCACCACACAGCCACTTGCTCACTCCCCCCCTTCCCGGTGGGATGGGGGAGAGAATTGGAAGAGTAGAAGTGAGAAAACTCGTGGGTTGAGATAAAAACAGTTTAATAATTGAAATAAAATAAAATCCTAAGAGGAATAATACACAAAGCAAGTGATGCACAATGCAATTGCTCACCACCTGCTGACCGATGCCCAGCCAGTCCCCGAGCAGCGGCCCCCCCCAGCCAGCTTCCCCCAGTTTATGTACTGAGCATGACATCACATGGTATGGAATGTCCCTCTGGCCAGTTTGGGTCAGCTGTCCTGGCTGTGCCCCCTCCCAGCTTCTTGTGCACCTCCAGCCTTCTCAGTCGGTAGAGCATGGGAAGCTGAAAAGTCCTTGACTAGTGTAAGCACTGCTCAGCAACAACTAAAACATCAGTGTGTTATCAACATTATTCTCACACTAAATCCAAAACACAGCACTGTACCAGCTACTAGGAAGAAAATTAACTCTATCCCAGCCGAAACCAGGACATGGCTGTAATTTGAACAATGAACAGGGCTATCTGTAACTGTAGGACTCTCTTATGTGTGTATGTTGGTTTGGATAAGGATGAAATAGCAATGGAAAAGCTGCATAAATACTAAGAACTTCTTGTCTAGTTTGTCTCTTTTCTTTTACAACTAAGCTGAACTTGCCAGCAGAAATATTTTGAAAGTTTTCTCTTGTATTAGGTAAATAGGACTTGTCCTGCATTTTATTTCCTGTATTTAGGGTACTGAGATCATCTTGTCATTAAACATATAACAGTAAACCTACAGTAAACCAAAGACCAGACAGATGGGAAATATGCTCCTCTTCTCTATTTTGTATTCAAGAAAGTGAAAGAAATAAACTTTAAAAACAGATTTTAGTAACAGTACTTTTTCTCTGAAATTATGTGTTTGGAGAATTATTGAATATTGGCTTATTACATAACGTAATACCAAATTATTTGGTTTTATTCTGCCCATAGAAATAATTTTATTTTAAAGAGAGTGTACTACCTTAGGCTTAATTCTATAAGTAGTTCTTGGCCATTTCCTTTGTTTTGGGTGGAAAGCAGTATTATTTTTTTCACCAATATAGAAAAATCTATCTGATGGGTTTTCTCAAACTTGCTGTAGATGTTGGTGTTCTCATGCTGGCTTTTATGATTATTTAATATTGTTGAAACAAACCACTAGGTGGCAATATCAATTAAAAAAATTCCAAGAAGTGCAATTAAAGTTGTCATCTGAAGTGGGCCACTAAACAGTAGGTTTGATTAAAATGAAAACATTAAACTTTCTTGTATGTAAGATTGTCCTGATCTAGAGAGGAGGTGTTCTGCAAAAGCACTTGGTGTGGGTGATTGGTGACTGAGGACAGCTAGGTGTATTTGGGTGGGTACAGAGGAAACATTGTTTTCACTTTCATATGTTTGCAATATATGTTACACATTTGAAAAGGTGGGTTATCATCATACTACTTCTTGATGAAACTTTTTTTAGCCTGCCAGAAAGAATTAATTGAGATTGTGTCAGTGCTACTTGAGAAATAAATCCTCACTGGTGTGAATGTAAAACATTTTAAATTAGTTAATGTAAAATCAGTATGAATTTACTTATGGCTGTGGATGAACTTCTGAAATAGCGAATGTGTCTTACAAATAGGCACTTGTTAATGGGTGTGCTGATTGTATCTTTTTCGGTGTAGGTGCCACTGCACAGCAGGCAGGCTGGTTTGTAGGTGAGATAGAAGACTGAGGAGACTCGTCATTAAATAGTTTGGGAATGCAGTCTGCTTCCCGCACAGGTTGGCACATACAGAAACCATATCCTTATGTCACAGGACTTGTCTTATCAGAGGTATTTTGTCCTTTTATTTAGATATGTATATCCTTTTTCTTTTTCAGGATGTTTATTGAAGATGCTGTTGCTAATGTTCCTGCTTAGGAACTGTTTAAGTTTATGTCACAGTCCTGTTTGGGTTATTACTTTGGGAAAACATATAATGAAATTGCTGGCATGCAGTAACAGTGGCATTTCTACTTGAGTGGGGTTTTACTGGAGCTCCTATCTGCCTGCTCCATCCTGCCTGTGCCACTCCACATGCATTTTTCAAACATCTGTGTAGTATGCTGTTCTCTCGTTAGATTTAATTTGAGTGCCTATCCCTCTTCCTGGGAGCCTTAGTTCTTTGGGGTTTATTCCCAGTGCTTTGTGCTGTCACTAATGGGTAAGTCGCTAACCCTGCTGTGATTCTGGGTATTTTTGAGAAGGTAGTGCTTTCTCTTGCTTTAACTCTTGGTCTTCATTTTGTCAGGTTTTATAATCATTTTATCAGGCAGTGGCTAGAGGAGCTAATTTATCCTGGAGTGATTTATATTTTGCCTTTCTCTGTTCTTTTTGTCTGCTGTGTATGAGGGTGTTGCAGTGACTTTGCTTCTCAGTCCTTATGTCATACAATTTCTCCTAAACTATTTCTGGTGTGGATGATACAGCAGAAGCATTCCCTTGAAGTACTGTTTTTTCAAGTGGACTTGAAAATGCTTAATTTGATGGTCTTTGTGCCCGGTCAACTCTGTTATAGACCAGACTGGACTGCTTGTTAGAGAGGTTGTGAGTGGTGCTTCTTAAAGTAAGTGGTAATGTTCCTGTAAGTCACTATGTCTAGGTATGTGAGGTCTAGGCAAATAAGGATCATGCCTGTTTTGGGAAGGGCTGGGTTTGTTTGTTTGTTTTACAGGTTTGATTTAATTTCAACTCCTTCTCCATGTTTTTTAAAGATAAGTAATTACATCATATGTAGTGGTATTGTCACTGTAACTTGATTCTGTGCATGCACTACCTCTGTAAGTGTAGATAGTTTAATCTTGCCATTTTACAGTAGACACTTAAACACTACTGGGACAAAGGGAAAAGATTACCAAAACTTTATTCTGTGGTAAGACCTACGTCTGTAGAGTCTGCTGCTGTTAAGATTTTTATTAAGTTTAATAATTCATAGTTTATGTACTGTACCCTCAGAGGATGTGTAGAAAGTGCTTCACGGGTATGGGCTATCTTAGGCGTAAGGAGCAATAGAGCCACATCAATACTCTATCTGGGATAATTGTGTAGGGGATGTAAACACTAAAATTCACTTAGGAGGGGGACATGAGGCAAAATGAGTTGGGAAATGCTGTCAAAGGTGTTTAGACTGACCCAGAGGCCAATACTGACTTCCTGGCTATGTTTTTCCTCTCCTTGGTATTCATAGTTGCATGCTCCTGTAGGTGAAGTATCCTGCTTATGTTTGAGGTGGTCTATGTTAGTGCAAGGCAGAAACTTGCCTGTGTTATATATTATGATGTATTTTCTGTCATTGTGTCAATTCTGAATTCTGGTGGTATTTCTTCTTCTATTATAAAAAAGTAATTCTCTTAGCCATCCTTTTTCTCTGGGTGTATTGTAGCCAAAAGTAGTGCTGTGTCATTTCTGCTTAACAGCTTTTCTTCCAGGTGTGGCATGTGCTTTGCACAGTGGGTGTCCATGCCCTCGTGGCATTCTTGTTCTCAATGCTTTGCTTTCTGTGATAGCATGGTGTCCGTGTTACCACAGGCTTACTGTGTTTGAGCCTTTCCAAATGTTTATCCTTCAACACTTTTCTGACACTTTTCTGTAATTTCTACCTTGCTGTTGCTCCTTTGCCTCTTCAGGCAGCTGCTGGTTCTATAGGGACCAGGACAGACATGACACAAACTGAACATTCCTTGTGATTCAGTGTCCATCATGTTTTGCTTGTTTTGACTTTTTTTCTGATGTTTGAATGGTCCTTCATTAGATTTTGTGGTTTTTGTTTTTTTTTTTTCCTTCTGAGGGATCCCAGTAAGAATGAGTCCTGAATGCCATTGTTCTTGTAAAAGCTGGGTCTCCTGTTTCTGACTTCAGCTGGGTTAGTCACTAAGCAGGTCCCTGATCACATTCATGTCTGGCAGAGCATTTTTTTTCTTTGGAAACAAGAATCCTTGAATAGGTTAAAAAACCCCCACAACAACAAACCAGCAGATGGACTGCTTGAACTACGTGCCTCAGCAAGTATCCTATCAGGATGGTGCTCTGTAGATAGCCCTGCGTTTTTGTCCAAGGCACGTCAGAAAGTGGGAGGTTTCGTGGGATGTCTATTTTTTTTGTCTGCCTCACATGCTGCAAATGTTAGCTCTGTTAACTCCTATTTAATCTCATTTTAATTTTTTTGCAGTGCTTTCCAGTTTAAAGCTTATAGACTGCACATGCTTTCAATATTTTTTCCATGCAAATAAAAATTTTGTATTTTCCCTTCTGCTTCTTGAAGATAGAGTAAATTCTGTTGGTATACACTTGGTTTATGTTTCCCAGTGATCCAGCAAAACAGTACCTGGTTTCGTGTCTAGCAGCGATGCTGCCCTGGGGAGCAGGGACTGCAGGCTGCTTCTGTGGTAAGGGAGATGGAGGCTTCTGAAGAGGAGAACACCTTCTGGAGAAGATCCTCCAAAGCAGTAGAGGTTGAACACTCAGTATCCAAGCTAATTGATCCACTGTTTCTTTAAAATCACCAGAAGTGCTTAAAATAGTTTACTTGCTTCTTCTGTACCTTATTATTTGTGCTCAGGAGGTGCTACCAGTATGTATGTGTTTGTAGACCCTGGTAAATAGAAAGTCTTTGTGGTTCATCTGTGTTCCAGTGGCTCCGTAAGTGTGACCTGACAGGCGGTGGTCTGAGAAATTTTGAGGGATGGCGGTGGTCTTGGCTCCAAAATCTCCTGAATCCATCTGCTGCCTGTGTGGATTTTCATTCTTCTTCAGTACTGCATGCTTTTGAGAAATGGGATCAGCAAAGCCCGGATCTATTTTTGGTAGCTGCAATACAAAAACATTCCTTTGTGTGTAGTAGAGCTATTTTCCTTACTTGTTTTTTCTTTGAGAAGGAAGAGCAAATGCAATGCAATACAGTTTGACTGCAGGGAATTACATGACTCATTTAGTAAATACTGAATACAAAGAAAAATAGTGTTTCTATTGTATTGCAGTTTTCTGCTGTATGTTTCTGTTGTCTCGGATTTTAATAGGGAAATTATCCAAGTAGCCTAGGCTCAAGATGTTCTGAAAGATAACTAAGTTATACGCTACAAAATCTAGGTGTTCCCATTAAATTAAAATTTCTTTCCATTTGTGTTCAAGTATTTGTTTGTTTACAGGGTACATATTGAATTTTGCTTCATTTCTACTGCAATAAAAGGTGGCTACTCTGTCAAACATGAATGAAGTTTGAGATATAGAGCTGTGTAAATGATAGGCAATGTCTACAGGGTTAAAATCCAAATTTTAGCTGGCAAAACAGCCAGTTATCTGTGTGCTATGAATAATTTGAACATAAAGACAAACTCAAGTAGTAAAGGGGAGTCAGTTTCACAGGAAAAAAAAAAAGCTGCTTCTTGTAGTACTCTTTAGTACATTTTTTAATATTTTTTTTTTCTGTTTAACCTTTCCACAAAGGTTTGGGAGTCTTGTGGGAGCAAGTGGGATGTTGCCCATCAGTTAGTATTAAACTCAGCTGCATGCTTGGGTTGACTTTTTTCTTACTTTTGTTTGTATTGCATGATCAGTAAAATCAGTCAAAAATGCACTAGTTAAAATGCTTCGCAGAAGTAGATATTTAGTAGTTTGTTATTAGGACCATGGGGAGTATATAAAAAAAATGCAACTGTCCTTGTAACTGTCATGATATTGTACCCAGTGTGATTTTTCTCATTTGAAGAATGTGAAACTTAAGTAATATCCTACTCTGAGATGGGTGAAGGATCCCAACTATTGTCCCATTCAGATTTTCTGTGAGCACTGTCCTCTTCTACAGTGAGGTTTTCTTTGAACAAAACTTTTCTTTTAATTCTTCAGTATAGGAATTATATTTTGGTTTTGTGGATTTAAGAGCCAAGAGCACACTGGCTTATGTTTTTGTCTAAAATAGTCTGTCAAGTAGAAGTGTTCTCACTTCTTCATGCTGTGGTATGTTTAAAATTCTATTCTAATTTGCTTTAAACTGTATCAGTTAATGAAGCTAATCTCCATGTTAGCATGTTGAGGGCCTAAGATGAGTTTACTTGTTAATAAATCCCTTGATGCGCATATGAATCGGGCATAGACTAAAAATAAGTGAGCACTAAAATATATATTTTTGTAACTACTAAATACAGGTAGTATTCCAAAGAAGTCAAGAGAGCTTCAAGATCTTCCAGGGACCTAAGAGGATTTGCAAGGAACTACCTTTTTTAGGCTAGTCCTTAAACCGAATCAGAGAGATATGGGTCTCAAAGACAAACCTTCATGAAAATGCATGGGAATTGCCTGCTGGGCAGGGAGCGTTGGACTGCACACCCCTGGTTTGGGCAGGTGACCGAGTTTTGCCCTCCTGTGTCAGGAAGGGGAATCAGAGGAGTATTGGAGAAGCTTGCAGTAACTGGAGTAAGAAAGCAGTGGGGGGAAAAAAGGTTCAAATCATAGGAAATCAGAATCTGTTAATTATGCAATTCATTTATGACAACTTTCTTGTGATTACTTATTTTTGCAAGTATTTCTACCCATTTCAATTTAATTTATTTTGTGAACGTATGTGAAATCTTAATATATAATAATTTTAAAAATTAATTGAAACCTATTACATTATCTTAATAAATACTATTAACTGTGAAAAGTAGTGTGGGAAGGAAAGGGAAAAGGGTACTTCCATCTCCTTATTTAAATTGTGGGCATGGTTAAATAAAATTTTTTCCTAATACCAGCATAAATACTAACCAGAATTGTCATTATGAAAAAAGCACC
>NW_008825150.1:1038271-1049094 GCF_000699105.1 Pygoscelis adeliae
AAAATATGCTTTTGTGCATTACACAGTGTGCTTCCTTGTACTTCCGAAGGAATGAGGAAAATTGTGGAATTATGTTTTATAGCAAGAGTAAGTTCCCTGTATTACAATGCTCTTTATAGTCCTGGTGTTGAATTTTTACATTTCAGTGAGGAGGTGTGGAAGCTATTGCATAATATAAATACGTAGCTTGAGTGTTTGACTGAGTTTTCTTTGAATATGAGATTTTTATGGTTTTCATGTTCTTCTAAGTGGGAAGGCAGTTGTGCCCGGTTTTTGTCTCTGAGAACTCCTTTGTGCTTAGCTTATGTGACTTCAGTTAATATTGTTTGGAGAAATTATCAGGGTTTTTTCCTTCAGTTTTCAATCTAAAGGGAATTTAGGTGGTGGCTCCATTAGGCTGCAAGACTTCTGCTAAAATTAGGGCTGGCTTGTCAGACTTGAGATGCCGTCATTTGGTTTGCATTTGTGTTTGCCATTTCATAAATGGAAGCATTTTTTAGTAATACACCTATACTAATATGCAATTTTTTAATGGAGAATTTGAATTTAACCTCTATAAAAACCTGGAAAAGAGCTGATTTTGATCACTAGTTGTGGATCTGTTTGTCACAGTATGCACTCAGTGAATTTTCGACCTAGAGTTTTGCTGTCTGGTTGCAATGCAGCTTTGACCCAACTGGGCTGTAGATTTGCCTTGTGCTTGAGAGGGAGCTGTGCTGCTGTGAAGATTATTCTTATGCTGTACTTGAGATGTGCTGCTTTGGAAAACGTGCTTTTGTGTTCTGCAAACCTGGAACCTCTGTCTAACAGGGTTTTATGACTTGTTGACTGCATTTGTGACTCACTGCTGGGCTATGGTAGGATGGCTGTAGAAAGCAAAGCTTATGGAAACGCTCATCACTGTGTTTTTAAAACTAAAACTTAAAGCAAGTATTAGTTATTCCTGTACTGCTTTGTTCTTGGCTTTAGACTATGAGTCTATCTGAATATCTTAACTGCAATGATCAGGAATGTGGATTTGGCTTTATAGACATGGATTTTCAGGACTGCAATACATACGTTTTGGTCCGCTGGGGTTATAATTCCAAAGAGAGAACCATAGGTATCAATTTTATGCTATTCTTTAGCTTGTGCAGTATTATTTAACAATGCATAGAGGAATGACTAGTGTTGAGTGAAGCTAACATTGTGTTATTTAAATTTTTGAATACCATTAGGATGATGTCATTGCCTTAGATGTGGCATTTTGCACTTGCACTGAGGTGAAAAGTACAGAGTAGGCAGAAGTGGTTGAAAGGCTCATATTCAGTCATGTGAGAAGAGCAATCAAAGTGCTAGTCTTACTATATCAAATTAAAACACCAAAAAATACAATGGGACACAGCTTACTTTTAATACCAGAAAAACAGGGAGAGAAAGCTAATTTTACTTTAAATAAATTAGATCACTGAGGGGGCTGCTTGGGAATAATTTAAAAAAAGTAATCATAGAAATTGGCATATTAAATTTTTCTAGGTCAGATTTGGGGAATGAAGTTTTAAACCAGGCATTAGGGCATTTATTCGTATTATTTGCGAATACTTCCACAGAGATATAAAATGAAAGCAACTAGGAATACTTAGCTACTTATTTAGGCAATGATGGGGGGAAAAAAAAATCTGACTTGTAAAGGGAAACCTTACAGTAGCTTATAGTGGGCTGAAACATGCATAATTAAAATATTAAGTCACAGTGGATTATTCCAGCATGAGCCTACTTCTGAATTTGCTTCATTATTTGATTGTGATGCTGCTGGTGATGAACTGAAATCAAGACCTTTAGTAATTTAATAAATCCAGTATAAGGAGTTGAATATGATTATATTTATAGTCTCAGTGTTGTTGTACTGATTTTTAGGTGCTTGAAGCAATGCATATTTGAATCAAGTGTTCTTGAATCACTATTTTAAAGACATCAGTAAATCAGACTGTTTTATTTTGCATGAGACCTACATTTATTTTTGTTTTGGACACTTCATGTTGCTCATTTTTGATGTTACTTGTAGCACATTGATATTCTAAATTGAACAAACCGATTTTTTTGTGATAACTTACGTTAGGTAAATTCAAAACCTTGAACAAAGGTCACATAGGAATCTAACCTCAGATTCACGAAAGCTTTAGGCTCCTACTTTCAATCTAAGTGACACGTCAGAGGTCACTTAGAAAAGCATCTTTTTAGGTAGACAAAGGAGACCTTTCATTCCTATCTCAGACGCTAGCTGGTGGGGCTCTGCAAACAAATTCTTTGTTTATGTGCATCTCATACAGTTATTAAATTACCAAATGAAAGTTAAATGCTGTCTTAGGCACTCAGAATATCTGTACAGTCAGATTCATTCTCCATCAGAGCAGGAATTCCCTGTCAGATCTAAAGCAGATCAAAATTAAGAGGGTGGGTTTAACACTTGTGATGTTTTAAACAGGACAAATGTATTTTTTATCCCTTTGTCGGACATTGTTTGTCGGACTCGTGTGGACTAATGAATCTTTTATGTATCTTTTACTACAAGTGTTTTAGATATTATTTGCTCATTTTGCCTACTTTTGATACTTGTGTTAGAGATGACTGAAGATGTTAGAAGTTCTTCTATATAGCAATATCTTTATCTTAACTGTGTAGTTACGAACCTGGAGCCCTAATACGTCATAGCTGAAAGCAAGCTTTTTCCAGTGCTTTGGTAAGAAAATAATTAGCTAACTAATAGCCTATAAGTAAAGGGAAAAAGATAAATTCCTATAAATGTTCTCAAGATGTTTCAGTTTCGAGAAGTATTTGATTTTTAGTCTGCCTTCCAAGAGAAGAAAATTTCTTTTGAGCCTCATTACTTCCAAGTTTTTATCTGAAAGATTTCCCTGTTGGCATTGATTTCAGCTTTCAGAACACAGGCCGCTAGTATAAGGAAGACTCAGTTGTGCAAGGATTACGTGGTGTTACACATGCATCTGAAATTCCTTTGGCAAACGGTTATGGTATGTTTTAGAGCAGCTGCACTTTTATCTGCTCTTAGCTTCCTCCTGCCCCTTACTGTTACTCTGCAAAGGCAAAAAATATGAAAACCAAACCCAAAAGAAACTCTAACTGATTCAGCAGTTAGCAATGCAAAGTCATGTGCACTCCTAGAAATTCTTCATCCTATTTGAAGCTGAATTGTAAATTGTTCACACCGTGACACTACTGAATGGCATCCGCAGACTGGTATTGACTAGGCACTTCCTAAGCACAGTTGTAGTGATTTGGCCAGGGAACATTCGAGACTCAGTGTCTTGTCTAGGGACCTTTCTTTCTGCCTCAATCCTGACTGGTTTCTAGCTTTGTCAAAATCTGTATTGTCATCTTAAGAGAAGAAAAAAAAAAAAAAAGCACGTTGCCAGTTAAAAGATGCATTAAGCTGTTGTACTGTGTATTGTGTATATGGTCTTTGTTTTAGCTTTGAGGGTGATGTTTTTTTTGTTTCATTTTTCTTCCTATACATGTATTTCATTTTGCAGGAGTTTAAACCTGATGTACTGTCTTATCTTTTAAATCAAGATAAGCTCTGTAATTGTTTTCTGTAAATAATACTGAACATTGTGATAGCTCACCATCTGCTAGTTCTCCAACAGAGAAAAATACTTTGCATTCTCTTAAATTACCCTCTTAGTAGGTTTTATATTCTTTCATTTGCCGTGTCCTAGAAAGTAATTTTGAGCTGAGGGCTCTGGAGGCCCTGTTGGACATTCCTCACTCAAGTTAACTCATGAACTCCCTCATCAGTAACAGCGCCTCTGAATTTTGAGATGTCTTTCCCACATGGAAAAATACCTCAAGCACAAACCCAAGTCTGGGGATTGCTTGTGATGTCTTTCTTCAAAGAGAATTTTATTTCTTCTACATTATTGTATTCTTTGATTGTGATGATTAACTTTACAATAGTCCACTTATTTTTAAGTAATTGCAATAGGTATTGCTTTGAAAATGAATGCAATGAAAATGCCCTTAAGTGTGGCCCTGCATGTTTTGGTTAGTGATCTACAAATATTAAAGCATTATCCTGTGAAACCCTGTCCCATTAGGTTTCAGAAGTTATATTTCTGCCTTTTTAGTTACCTTCTTTATTTTTAATGGGATATAGATTAAATACACCGTTCAGTTAAAGAGCCCATTGAAGAGGTAAGACATTCTAAGATTCAGGCTTGTATGCAGGCTACATGTGAACATAAAACCAGCAGAATCTACATAAACTTTTTGAAATAAATATTGCAGATGTCCTTAAAACTTGGATATCTCTGACAGCTGCACTTAAAACTCAGTGGTTTGAGTAATTTCATTCTACATTATTTTTCTCGCTTCTAGATTTAGTTTCATGGAACTTGTTTTAATCAATTGCCTTGATGCTAGAAAAGCAAGGAACTTGAACTGTATTGTCCTGGTGATAAGGAGAGTCGGAACTGTCTCATCCGTGTATTGATGACTCTTACAGTTTGAAGGCTTCAGTGACTCTTCTCAGTGAGCAGGTAGTGCTTATGACAGTGATAATGCTACAAGATCATTACTCAATTAACATAATTTGACTTAATTTAAAATAGGGCTTTCTGCTCAAGAATGAGAAGAGAAGGGATTGATAAACAAAAGGTTTTGATCCTTTTTGTTTATTAGCTGGTATTTGTTTAGAGAAAATCATTAGGTGTATGCCCTTTGATATTTATACATACCTATGTAAAGCTGTTGTTTAATCTTTCTCTTGCATGAATTGGCAAGCCACATGCAGTTAGAAATTCTGCATGCTAAGTTTGTCCTTGAAGTGGTGCTTAGAGCCCTCCTTAGAGGAGTTTATTGTAACATTGGATGTTGAGAGTAGATTCAGAGTGAAAGCTGTAGTGGGCAAAGGCTACTTTGATTTCTCTAGTGTCATCAAAGAATTGAGAGGAGATCTGTGACCATCTTTTGGAGAGCTAGTTGAGTAATTTAATACCTTTTGTGGTTTGAGGTCAACTGTAGAAAGGAAATGTTGACTGGTCGTGTGACATTGTTGATAATTACTAGCAGTCAGTGACACTGCAGTTACCCATTTCATGAAACAAAAATGTGTGAATCAAGAAAGACATTAGAATATAAACATACCATAGCAGTCTCTCCATATTGCTGCATACTTAGAGGCAAAAAGAAGATATAGATAGCATTAAATGTATGCACCAGTGTTTTAAAGGTTAAACAATATTACCAAGATATCCCTAGTAACCTACCATTCAGGCATATAACTCAGTAAATACAGAATTCAGTTGAGATTTAGAAGAAATATACATTTATTTAAGAGATCATGTAGTTTTGTCATCCTAATGATGTCATACAACAACTAAAAGGAAGGTATTTTAAAGTATATGGTTCTAGAAGACATAATCATTCATAATATTTTCATATTCCGGCTCTCTGAGGTATTACAGCAAGGAGATTACCAATCCCTTCTCCTTCAAGATTCTGTACTTTGCATAATATTAATCCCATATGTTAAAGAACACTATGCTGCTAAAGATACCATCTTGCAGATGAAATTGTGTTAGACTACCAGTTCGTTTTATGTGATGTTAGTATGGAATCATGAAAGCTCTTTAAAAAAAAAAAAAAAAAAAAGCTAGAGTGCTTGATGTTGTGCTATCACTTAAGATATAAAATGCAGAAGAGCATCTTAATTGAGGCTGGGAGTAATAAAATATATTTATATGCTAAAAGGCAGCTTCTCAAGTGGATAGAACCAATTTATGTGAGAAAGAAAATACGTATGCCTTATCCACCAACTTGATTACTGCAGGATCATCCCTTCAAGTCCTTCCAAGAAGCATGTGGAATGTATTCTATTTCTTATTTTGACCAAAGTATCCTTTTAAAATTTCTTCATCAGCATTCGCTGTTAAGCTGACCCAGCTTATTTTTTTTCTTATTATCTGCACTTGCCCACTGTGTTCCTCCCTCATGTGCAAATCTGATTGCATTGTCTGTCTCTTCATATCTGTCAACATTGTAAGCCTTGCCCACTCATTCCTTATCTCCTCTAAATGCTCCATTCTTCCTCCTTATAGGAGGTGTTCCTTTTCCTATAAATACCCTCCATCGCCAACATTTGTAGCTGCTGCACTCTTCTTTTTCAGCCTCCTTAGCCATTTCTGCCATCATACCCATAAGGAGTTGAGGGGATGATGGATATGGTTGGCAATTACATTAATTATAAACATTGTCTGTGTAGATGCATTTATAAATGCTTTTATCTCCCCATGCCTGCCTTCTCTTCCCCCACAGTATACTCCTTGTATTCTTAGTCTGTAAACTCTTCATTCAGGGAAGTGGTCTTGGCTCTGTGTTTTCATATGGAACAGTGTGTTCTAAACCTAACTGAGGCTAATGTAGTGTAAACACTGTGTAAGAATACTTCGTTATTATGTAAGATGTTCTGGCTGGTGTAAATAGGAGCCTCAGCATTTGCTGTGAACTCTGTGTCTGATGGCAGTGTTGGAGCTATAATATGGAAAACTGGAGTTTTAAGAGGCTTTGAGGTCTGTCACAAACGCTCCATGGCTATAATGCTGAAGAAGATAAAAATAAGGTCTTAGCATGAAAGTGTATCTTAAAACACCTTTAATACCATAACGTGGATATGTATTTGGAGCATGCTTATCCTACCGTTTCTTTGTAAAGGTACAAAAAATACCTACAAACATGCAAAGGAAAAAACCTACGTGATTTTAATTGGAAGGCAATATAACAGTCCTCAAAAGGGAGACTTGTCATCTGGGGATCTGCCTGACAGTTGTCACTCTCCACAGTCACTGGAAAAAAGTACGTTTTGTATTTTGAATGAGCTTTTGCTACAATGCTATGTCAATAAAACACAAATGTATCCTGATACTTATGGGGCACGATTGTAGTTTTTTGAGGAACTGCATACAGTAGAGCCATCTCTGAGATAAGAGAAAACCAGTGCTTCAACAGCATCATCAGTGCCAAATGTCCTCTACAGCATTTTGCTTACAGAGAGAGAAGGCACTATTATAATCAGTCTGCCTTGAGGAATGCCAAATGAAAAACATGATTAATTTTTTTAAACAGTAAAGCAAACTGTCAAGTAACAGGGATTACTAGAGGGATTTAGTATTAAACATGGACTGCAATAAAATATTTCATTTCAACCCTTTTTCCACTCTACCGTACTAATGAAAGTTTTCATTAAGGGTTAACATGTACTTTGTCAAAATGATTCTTACAGGGCAGAACTTAGGTCAGTGATAAACATGTCCTCCTCTTTCAGAGAGCCAGTCTAGCTCTATTGGTATAGCAAGGCTGAAATGGTTCTTGTCTCAGCATCGGAAACCTGTTATGAAATCTGCTGTGAGATCTTCAAACCTGGAAAACACTGAACTGACCAAGAGGGTCAGATGAATTGAAGTGAATAATACTTAATCAATAGCAATCTTTTCAGGTAGCTGTGGAGTATAAAGCTTTGAAGTGTTTAAAAATGGAAAACACAACTATTCACCAAGTTTGTTTTCCTAGTTACTACATAACCATTTCAATATTCTTTTCAAATGCAGTAGGACACTGTTTTTTGAGCCAGTCACAGCAATGACACAGCATAATAAAGCTTTTTGAGAAAATGAACTCAGCCTAATAGAAATTGCCATCTGAAAAAAAAATACTTGCTTTGTTTTTAATTCATATTTATGATTTTTCTCCAGACTTTAGTAAAGGGTTGATCTTCATCTCCAGTGTTCATATTCAGATTTTGGCAGAAGTGTCTCTAATTTTATACTGCTGTCACTATGTAGTCTGTACTGTCTTTGAGGAAAGAAAACATACTTTAAAAATTCTTTTATTAATGTTCCCACACAATATAAAGGAGACTAGTAGTCTAAAACATGTTTTCTCTGAGCACGTTCTCTGAGTGGATCTCAAGGGGTTAACATGCAGCTTAAAATGTATAGATAGGCTATCTGGTGTGCAAAAATAGTCTAAGAACAAGGCAAAAAAAAGGAATCCTTGACATGATTTAAGAACATGTACTCACAATTGAGTAAGGAAAGACGAGTAAAGGCCTGCCGGAGGGCTTAAACTGGGGTTCTGGCTAATAACACCACATGTGAGTAATACATGCGGATCACAGGTTTGTTTTTGGCATGTGCTAGCAGCTAATGATTTGCACAGTTTTATCTGGCCTTGTATGGCCGAAGTGTGGTTACATTTTATAGTCTCGTACTTGTGTCAGTTTTAGCCTTGCCAAAACCCCTTTAACTGGCAAAGGGGGCCAAATCTTTGTTGTAAACTTTCAAACCTTTAAGGCAAAATTTGTAAAATTAGCAGTAATCTGGCATGTTTGATTGTGGTGGGTGTTCCAAGGTCAAGAGGGAGGAGGAAGGTCCTCTTCAAAGCATAATGACGAAAGTGAGAGCTTTGCGTGACGAGCAGTATTGAAAAAACAGTTTAAGCCAAAAGCTCTTGCTTGAGGAGAGACCCTAAGAACAAAGAAATATAACTCTAAGCAGTTACAGAAAACATGCCAATATTGCCCTGGCTTTCAAACAAAGTAATCTATAAAGGAAACCTTCCTGACAGAGGCAAAAACAGGGTCTGCCCCAGTTGCTTGTACACTGAGACTGGGTGTCTTGACCATAGGGCCAAATGGTCAAGGCTAATACCTAATAGTTAGGCACTTCTGGTATTCTGTAACCTTGTAATGACTAAGAATCCCACACCTGTATGAGCCTCTGCCATTTCAGGCTGTTTTGCAAAACACTGATGTGTCCCCATCTCGGAGGAGAAGTTAAAAGAAAAAAGTGAAGTAGAGAGAAACAAATCATCTTCCAGTTGACTGTTTTTTTTTGTGGATGCTGTGCCAGAAATGCACAGAAAGTAGTTGGAGTATGGTTGTATTTTATGTCTGTATTTATTTTTAAAATCTGATTATCAGTATCTCATACAACTATACTTACTTGGACACTCAGTATGCACATACTGTTGTCAGGAGTGTAATGTAGAGGTATTTAAGCTTGTTTTGGTACCAAACTGTATGCATGGCAGTATGCAAGTCATGAACCTACCCTCCCTGGTGCCATCACTAGACAGCCTCTGGATAGCTTCTTTAAAGATATTTAGGTGTTCTGACACTGTAGGTTAATTGGCAGAATGAAATCATTTCTACTTTGTGACACGGTTTAATAAGAAAAGCTAGCTACAATTTAGGTAATATTTTCACTTTAATGATCACTCTTTGGGCTTGAATTTTAACTGTATATTATCTATATTTTAAACCATCTGCATAATTTATTTCAATATAGACATTTATAATAAAAGTGGTAAGTCAGAACTGAAAGACACTCTGTGTTAGCACTCTGGGATAGATTTTGCTACACAGCAAGAGGCGCTGTATTTGTTTGTTGGCCTATTCCTCTTTTGCCTGTTGCTTGGATTATGGAAGATTCATTTTTATTCTATCATTCAACCACCTCCTAGTAGACTTAAGTTAAAACCTTAGTTCAATGAATGGTTACAGGACTAAGTCTTCTATTGTTTAACTGTTCTGTTCAGTCACTTTTCAATTGCTGTTTGCTAAAAACATGTCCTACTATAAGATACTTAAGTCTTTCCAATGAGTAGCGATTTGAGGATTCCATTTCTCGAACCTGCTGTGTGTCTAAAACCTTGACTTCTGATATTAATTCACATTCATACATTAACTCATAATGTGGTATTAGCTTCAGAGTTTAAAAAAAAGAATATAAAATGCACAACTGAGTTGAAAAAGGTCGATAATGGTTACTATAACTGGCAATATCCACATTCTTTCAGAGCCTGGCCCTGGCTGCAGAACACAGACCCCGGCTGTACCTGCTCTGGAGCACTTGCACTCTGGGAACGATATAGTGGCTACATTGATAGCTATTTTGTCGTGCTGACGACAGTAAAAATATATTTATCTCCAATGAAATTTTAAATTCTCTAGGGCACTAAATAAAAATACTGATTCTGCAATGGCCCTTAGTGTATCTATCTATTCCAGGTTTTAAGAGTTTGGTTTGATAAGCAGAAGTTTCATTATGTATAGAGATTTGGAGCAATATAGGGCTGAAAATCCTGTATGTATCTCTTAATCCACAAATACATCTGCTCAGACTTATCCAATGTAACTTTATCAGCCTGAGTGAAGTTATATCACTACTTAAATTTCCCTGTGCTGTTGTGTACTTCATTGTTTATCTTGCCATAATACTTTTTTTTTAGCCTCTTTGTTACTTTACACAAATATGAATATAAGAATGAATGAAGGAAATACAGCAGAAATTTGTTTGTTTATTCCCTGTCTAGTTTTTTTAAGATTATTTTTCTCAGCCAACATGCCCATGCACTCTTCTTTCTTTCTTTTTTTTTTTTTTAAACTTTTATAAGTGCTTCACTTTTCCTCCACTGGTACTCTCCCTGATTTGTTGTGCCTTTCTTGACTTCAAACTTTGTCAGATCCATGTTCTTTTCTTTCTCAAGGAAGAGTAAATGTTAGTATGATTGATGGCTTGCCTCTATATAGGGGGATTTATGTGCTAATGTAGCTATATTAGTACCTGTTCCTAACCTTTATCATACATGGATTGCAACGAATAATAGCAATTCAAGAAATATTTTTGAACATCTGAGTGACTCCACTGTAAAACAAACAAAAAAGTCATCAAAACCATAGTCTTCTTTCCCTGTTTACACCTTATGGAAGGAAAGTGAGTCAGTGTAATTAATACACAAAGAAGGGTGATGTTAAATGATATTTTAAT
>NW_008825150.1:1049133-1064533 GCF_000699105.1 Pygoscelis adeliae
ATTATATGCATTGATACAGCTACCTGAATGCCATACATAAGGATGGGAGTCACCTGACCTCATGTGGATGTCTGCAGTGTAGGCATCTGGTTACCCAGACTTCTTTATTATTGGTGGAGAGACACTGGTACTTGGGGTGATTCATCTTGTTTGGGATCAGATTAACCAACTAATGAGATGAACTTTGTCCTGAACTTCCCATTTCCTTGACTACAGCAAAAGGAGCCTACGGTAGTCTCTGAGGTAGACACTAACAGGTAGAATTCATTTAAGCTGTCTAAAAGTTAGTGGTCAAAAATTGTCATCATGCCTCTTCAGTCAGTGGAACAAGTTACTGTAGGAAGGCAATTTCTTCTCTCTTTAAAAAGAATGCTGATGTCCTCAATGATCTCCATAGTACACTAGGGATTTATACGCTACAGATGCTGGGTTTGGTAGCTTTTGAAACTGTTCCAGCTAGATTTTTAAGAGGATGTTTAGACATAGCCAAGTGTAATGTAAAATAATTTAATTTACACTTTCTTACATACTTCTCCTGGATCTGGCCTTTTCTTTGTCTAGTCACCTTATGTGCTTTCTCAAGCAGATTAACAAAGGAACAAAATAATTGTAATAATTATCCTTGGGGGGATAAAGCAAGTCTGGATATTTTATCACTTTCAGTCACTTTTCCTGTTGATATTTCTAAGTGAAAATAAACCAGGGCAATGTTAAGTCTTGCTGTCTTTTTATTTTTGTTGGAGGAGTGGTTTGACTAAAGTTGATTGGGAGTTTTTCCAATTTTAACATAGCAATTGGGGGTATTGCATATTAAAAAAAAAAAAAAAAGGCAAGCTCTTCTCCCCAGTCTTCTAGTAAAATAAGCATGAAAAATAAACAAAAGTCTGAAAAAGGTCCTATTTTTAAATGCACATTTTACTTTTTGTGTCCATGATGCCATTCTACTGCCTTACTCACAAGTTTTTTTATGGGCAAAAGCTGAATTTCCAATGTAAAAAAGCAGATGCTACAGGTTCTCTAAATATACTTTGGACACTCTTATAATAGGTGTAAATTGTAGTCAATATATCATATTTTCCAGTATATAGGAACCTCCAAAACATGTTTTCAAATATAGGGTGCTGGGACAACTCACGGACCTGCCACTTCCTCAGCTGCTCTTGTCATTGCTTAGCTGCTTGTTGGAGTAGAAGGAGCAGTGCAGGGGCCAGGGGAGTAGTAAACTGCTTACTGTCATGACCTTTTTTTGGGCAGGAAAGGAAGGATGTGTTATTTTCCAGTATATGTTCTGGTGTATCGTGTAGACAGTGCATGGAAGATCAATGTGTGCTCTTCTTTAAAGTATTCAAAATGCTTTTGCTTTCCTTCTCCTAAACAACCACACATCAGCTTACTTAAGTTGAGCACATTTGCTATATTCAATGTTTTTCCTTGCAAGATTTAGTCCTTGTCTTTTTTTAGTTTGCTTTTCTTCCTACACTCCCCTGAGCTTTCTCATCCTTCTTTGTCTACTGTCTTCAGCTATCTATTTTTGCCTTGGCAACATACCTTTCCTCCCTCTCAACGTTCTTCCCTTCTTCTTCTCCCATAATTTTTGCTTTATTTTTCTCCTGCTTGATTTTTCTCTGCTCTCAGTGATTTCTGCTGATTTTATTTTGCTCCCTGTGCCTCCCAACAGTCTTTGTACTCTCTCTCATATCTTTTCCTTCATCTAGTTCTTAATTAATATTTGAAGGTAAATTGGTGATTCTTACGACTTAAAAAAATGACATTGTTTGGAATCGACTTGTAAGGTTGGCTGTTCTTCTGTTGATTATTACTTCATTTTCTATTTCCTTTTTATGCATATGTAAAAGTATCTCATTATGGATGTTAAATACCAGGAGCAAATAAAGATATATAAATCTATCTATATTCTAGGTTTCCTATAAGTAGGGTGAAGTAGTAGTGGCATTTAAAAATACATATAATCTTTGAAGCGTGTTTCCTTCACTGTAAGGGAGCCAGGATGATCATCGGTAGGCTTTGTCTGGGCTAGACTTGCCAGTCCTGTTGAAACTTGAATGATCTGATTTTCAAGCACGTACCTTCTATGACTGTAAACTTAGATACTTTAGGCAATGGTGAATAGGATAGTGAAACTGGAAGAGAATTCGGATAACTGAACTTTCAATGCTTTTTTTTTTTAT
This sequence comes from Pygoscelis adeliae, assembly GCF_000699105.1. Classification (NCBI taxonomy): domain Eukaryota; kingdom Metazoa; phylum Chordata; class Aves; order Sphenisciformes; family Spheniscidae; genus Pygoscelis; species Pygoscelis adeliae. The sequence goes on from NW_008825150.1 coordinate 1,051,323, forward strand.
TTAACATAGTTTTCAATTTTTCCCCGTGTTTAAAAAAAGGGAAATGCTGTAAGGATGGACCCTTTCTCTGAGCCCTCAGCGAAACCTGAAGTAGGCAGGTGGAGTATTTATCTGCCAATCTGTTCTTTCTTCCCACTTTCTTTTTCCTTTTGATGTCTTCATGACTATCTGCTAGCCACCAGGGCTGAGACCTGGAGAGGAGCTGGTAGAGTTGCAGGGGAGGAGAAGGCTGAGTGATGTAATTCTACACTTTTAGTGGCATTGCTCAACAAAATCCACTTCATATGATGTAGGAGAAGATGGGAGGTAACGAAGGACATCATGACTAGCTACTGAACGATGTCACCACACATTTGCAGAGCGGATAGTGATGACTCGCCACCTACATCACTGTGTCTTCGCTGCAGAAGAAACTATTTATAGCCAGCTTTTAGGCAAGGCAAGACCAGGTTTCTCATGTGGTTACTGAATAAGTGGTGCGGAAGTCAGATGGAGAAGGGGAGAGGGTGTGAAAAGAAAAAAGGTAGAGCTAAAAAAAAAAAAAAATCTTGAAAGTCTTCATGTTCAAGAGGTGGACTTGCAGACCAGCAAAGCACACTGAATTTTTCATCAGCAATAGCTGATTATGATATTTAGATGAGACATTAATGGGGGTGGGGGGGAAGCAGTGGAGTTGTAAATATCTTTACTGATTGCAAGATCAGATCTCATGTCTGGACAGACCTCTGCTTTATATAAATACCTCCATTATTGTGGTTGCTTTTAACTCCCTTCTTTCCTATGGAAAGATTTTGTCTTTAGCAGCCAGAACTTTTTCTGGTAAGATGTTTTAAATTTCTTATACTTACTTCTTTCTCAAAGTAAGTATAAGTTTGTAGACATTTCTCCATATTTCTTTCCAATCATTTATTGTTGCTGCATATGTATAATTTTGCTTTAAAAAAAAAAAATCAATATCCCATTTCTCTGAACAACAGAGCAAAAGTGAAGCAAGGGGTTATTTTGACATGTATTTGCATGTGTGTGTTGTGTGTTTTATGTATAAAATTAAAAATATTCCTGATGGAAGTCCTTCAGGACTAGAAGGCTTTCATAGCACTCCCTTAACTGGAAGCACCTCATATTTTTTCTTTCCATTTTTGTAAGTATAGTATGTTCTTCTCCTATATATTCAATGATAGATACTCAATACATGTATGTATTATACTATAATTGCATTCAGACTGTTTAAAGGCAGAAATCTGAAGAATTAAAGTTATTTCTGTTCCTTGCAAAAAAGAAAGTTTAAATAGAAGAATGTCCTTTACTTGAAGATTTTGGCTGAGTGCCAAGTTATCAGTGTTAGGGTGTTTAACATTTGTATCAGTTTAAATAAATACTTTCCTGCCTTATTACTATGTCCACTCTTAGCTAGGGAGAAGCCCAATAGAAAAACCCCCAGTGTCTTTTCATGTTGCTATGTAAATCCAGGGCACTGGCAATTAAAGATTGAAAATGGTATACGTGAAACACACACTTGAAATATAATTAGAAGGTTCCTCCTTTTGTGGGCACTGCACGCATGTTTAAAATTTTTCATCAGTACAATTTTATCTCCAGTAATAATTTTCAAATATAATTTTTCTATATTATAACTTTACTAAAAACACTGTTTCTAAAAGCTTAAACTTGATCAAGATGTAATTTGAGAATAGGTAGATCTATTCACTTAACTAAAATCATATTTTAAAATAATAAAAAGATGCTGTATTAATGGAGAATCATACTTGTGCTCAGGTACGATTGTTACAGCTTTATTGTTGCTGCTAGTTGTCCATTACAATAGACAATGATTTCCTTCTGTGCAACGTATTGGGTTTTTTTGCTTTCATTGGCAATGGTTATGGTAGCAGGAAGGCAGATCCACACATGAGAAGCAGGTATGATTATAGTTAGTGCATGTGCATTTTGGATGACTGGAAAGTGGTGATGGTTTCACGTTAAATTTCTTCTGCCAGCTGTGTGCTTTACCTCAGAGATAGCAAAGGTCTTGTGTGCAGGTGCCATGGTCCAAAGCCTTTTCCTTGCAGTAATTGATGTTGGTCTGACAGGCTCTAACAGAGGATTTCAGTGTCCTTCAAGAGTTTGTATTGGCCTTCAGTTGTCTTTTCAACAAGAAACAAGCTGCAAAGAGGATGCTAAAGGATGCCTAATTCTGGTCAGATACGGAATTTCGAGGTTTGTTGTAATGGGGAAGTTGCTGTGAGACAAAGCCTTACTATTTCATTTGGTGGTGCCAGTGATTCCCAGAACCTAGACTACACAGTGGACATGGACATGGACAGGCTTGTTTACACAGGAGTTGTACAGGGTCCAAATGAAGGAACCATAGGTAAAACCAGAAGGAGTATTGGATGTTATTTGGCAAGCATGGCATAGTACAGCTGACATCGGTATCTTGGTTTTGGCAGTTTTAATGGCTGCTGAGGATGCTCCTCCTGCCGTCTTTCACAGATGCTCTCATTCCTTCTTTGTGTAAAAGACACTTTTTTTGTTTCTCTCTTTTTTTCCCCTTGTATCCTCCCTTGTAAACAATAAGGAACATCTTAACTGAAGTTTGACAGAGACAACTCTGTAACCTCCCCAGTGTTCCTGAAGAGTTACACTTCAGGTAAGATGATCACCACGTGGACCCACGTCCCAGTGGGGCACAACTCACTGCTAAAGTGGAGAGGTTTTTGGCTTACTTTGTGCTCAGAATGACATGTACTTTTTTGATGGAGTTGTTTCTTAGAACTGTTTGTCCTCTTATGAGGCCAGGAAAGCTGAAACAAGTACTGTCTCTTGTTCTAGAGGAACAGAGCTAAGAATGTCCTCTTTACAGCTGAGAATTCAAGGAGTATAGAAGTCTGATCTGCTGGATAAGAAATGCTAAAAACCTCGCAAGAATATTTGGAAAAGCCAGTTATGTAGATACCATGGTGATGATCACAATATAAAAACTTTGACAGAACATACTGAAAAACATCCTGTGAATATCCTGTCAAAAATCTCAATTTTAAAAATATTTCTACTATAAGGATTTCTAACTGTAAAATTTGTAACAAAAAGTAAAAACATAAAGCTTTTTAGAACAGTGAATGGTAATAAAAAGTAAGGCTAAGGAGAAATTCTAACCTGAGTTTAAGGTTATAACATGTATTCAATAATTGTAACCCAGTTTAATCCTTTGGGGTAAATCATGTAGCTTCATCTCCTAGGAGAGGTAGGAATCAGAGTGTATGCAAGACTTTGAGTCATTGCTTTAGGCTTTAGAAGGTAACATACGCTTGACTCGGTTTGGATGAATAGAAACCTGTTTTTTCTTAAGACTGGAATTTAATTTGTCATTCTACAACATTAGAGCAATTTTTTTTCTTAAATTTTGAAGAAAAAGCACATAACAAATGAGTGGAAAAATAATAGTATTTGAAAATTTGAATAGCACTTAAGGCATTTAGGCAAGTTGTAGACCTGAAAGAAAATGCTATTATCAAAAGAATCCTAACACAGTAACAACTGTACACTAGATTGTAAAAGGAATAAATTAGAAATATTTTAGACTAGAAATCAGAAATTATCCATTTTGTCTAGTATCTTTACTGTCTTAACTCACTAGAAGGGATCTAGTTTGAGGGTGTGAAAAAATTAACACTTTATTATTATGCTGGAGGTTGAACTTCTTTCAGCTTTCACAGAAAAGCTGACCAAGCACACTCAGCAAACCATTTGCCTTGCTCTAGACTAGGTCTGGAAAATACATCTAATCATTTACTGTGTTTTAACTGACAGAGTAATAACTTCTTAAATCACTCTGTCTCTAGCTACCTTACCTACAACTGTTCCCATATGAAGATGTGTTTTGCCTAGTAATAGGAAGTAATTGGCAGCTGATTTTAAAGGACAGGAAAATATATTGTAACATACTTAGTGAATATTTTGTTGTTTTTTGTTCCCTGGAATGGATAAACTTGTAGGAATAAGCTTCCTGTTTTCCAGCAACTCTAAGAAATGTTCTCAACTCTGTCCCTGTCCCCTCCAAACAAAACCTTTCTCATAAAGGTTAAATACATATAGATAATAAAGTTAATACAATATAAATAATGTAAACAATATAATATAAATAATGTTAATACATGTAAATAATAAAGTTAAAGACATAAATAGAAAATAACCAGCACAGTCATATTTGGGGTTCATAATGTTTTTGCTGGTGTGCTTTACTGGTACTTAATCTGACAAGTAGTTATGCAAAAAGTTTAAATTTTTTTTTTTCCTTTGAAGAATGGCTTTTTGTACAACCACAGATTTTCAAACAAACATTGGGCAGAATTGGTTATTGGGCTGAGATGGGAGGAGGGAGGGAAAAGCAACAACTTGGTGCTGGGCATGCAGCTGGTACAGCGAATGCTGCCAGACCCAGGAGAACTACCAGAATGAAGAATTCCTCTTAATGTCATCTTTGTGTTTCAGTAGCACTTTATTAATGAATACTACAGCCTGGCAAAAGATCAAATGCCGGATTATGTCAACAAGGCTTAGTTAAAGTTACGTGGGTGACTTAAAAGAAATTCAAATCCATAGTTACATTTAACTGTAATTCTATTTCCCTGGGTTCATAATGGGCCATTTTTAGAGTAATTGTAGCATACTCCTAATGCTTTTCTTCTTAAATACCTAATGCTCCCTCAAGTTTATCTACAAACTTCCTTCAAAAATTTCCATATATAAACATAAACAAGAAACTCAGGAATTTGACTGTATTAAAAATTCTTCAGAGGTATTAAGTATATGACTTAGTCTGCATATTTATATGTTTGGAAACTAAATATTTAAACAAGTAAAAGGCAAATTAATCTGTGTATTTTGTATGCTTTTTTCCCTTTTGGAGAAGCAGAAACAAACTTGACCGTAGGGTGGATGTTCTCAAGCTTCTGGTTTCTACCCTGAGATCTCCTGCAGTGTGTGTTTCCTTCCTATCATGTTTCATTCCTTTCTGTATCCCATGCTTTTTCATGTCCTCCTTATGGTGAAGATTCAGTGAAATGAAGTTTTAAAATGATAGTACTGGTGTTGCTATTTTTCTTGAATAAAATACCATTGTTCAGTAAGTTCTCAATGAATGGTCTTCCATTTTCCTCTGCAAAAACAAGGCAACAGCTACCATTAAAGGTATATACTGTCTTTTGGATTGACTTTGGCCTCCATTTGCGTTAATGGGAACAGCGCTAAACAACTAGCAGTGTCATCTGGATGAAAGATGTCTGTCTTTAAGAATTAGAGTAGACTTATCTCGTGTACTAATGGGGAGTGGCAGCCATTTTGAAGGAAGACAGGTTTTCTTTAGAGTATTTTGTAAAAGTATTATTTTTCAATCTCAGCTCAAGGTATGGAAAACTCAGTTTGGAAGGATAACAGTGATATTAATATGAATATATTCTTTAAATGTACCTGAGCAGATGATTCCAGTAGAGTTTTAAGTATCTTGGAAATGTGAAAAATTGGTGTTTCTGTATCTCTGAGATCACTAGGAAATGATCAGATGCAACCTGTAGTTTCTTAAACAAAGACTCGGTATTGTTAACATTAAGTCAACTTAAGGTATCTGTAAATACTGAGTAAATCCATCTTGCTTTTTATTTAAAGGAAAATTAAATACTTCTTTTCATCAAATTTTTCTCTTGATTTCTATAAATCTTTTTTTTGTTTCCTGGGCCTGCTGAGCTGAGCATGACTGGGACTCGGCTTTAGTTGGTGCTTGTGTGTGGACTTGTGCAGTGTATACAAATAAAGGATCTGTGGTCCCCTTTGTATCTTATCCAGTCCCTACTATTTGTGTGTGTGTGTTTTTTAAAACATACTTCTACATTCTAAGTAGTAGCTAAAACATGACTCTTACATAGATGTTTAAAATGCTGTGAATTTTGATACTACAGACTTTTTTATATGCCCCTTTAGGAAAGGAGGGGGTTAGCTTTATCAATTTGAAGTAAACAGTTTTTTAAAATGGTGATTTTAATATTTGAAATATGACATAACTGTAAAAGTTCTATTGTAATTTCCTCATGCCCTGAGCAGAAATATTATTTAGGATACTGAGAAGGAATAATACTAAAAATATTAATGTAATCTCCCCAACAGGACACTGCAAACAGCTGGTTTTCTGTCACTTACTCTTCAGTGAGGAAGTCACTGGCTTGTGTATCAGCATTGTTGTGAATGTTATGCATAAGAGACCTGAAGAAGTCCATATAGCTACTATTTTATTTTTCAGTATTGAACTAATATGAGAACTGCTATTTCTGCTAATGAAAGCAGGCAACATTAGAGACTATTTTGCATGCCCGGCAACCCCTGTGGTGTTCTCAGCCTGCCCATTCTTGATATCTTGGAATACAAGTCCATGAATGTGCACAGATTTTGACATGAATATTTGGTTGCTTTCCTGTTACATGAAAAAATTTATGTGAAGCTGGAAACCTTCACAGAAAGCAAGCAGGAAATTATCTACTATAAACAAAACAGAAGATTTCTCTGTAAGAGCAGATCAAAAAAGACATCAAAAATTCACTGTAGACTGCATTGACTTTACACCATTAAAAAGAAATTAACGAACTCGGTATTAGCATCTCAAGGTCTGCTGGGTGACAATATTGACCCATTGCATTCACTGCCACTTCTAACAGCCTTTTACATTCCTGAGGATTCTTAAAAATTTTAAGTCAACTCTGGCATAATCTTGAAATCCCACATGAACTAATCTTTCAAGTCTTCTTGAAGAAGTTGGACTTCATGGAAAAAGGAAAGATGCCTGCTTTATACTGAGTTTTGTTCTGTTGTAGTAGGAAAAAACCATTCAGGCCATCCCTGTGTTTCTTCCTGGTTATGTAAAGTTGTTGGAAGACAAGAAGTCATATCACAGAGAAGCACCACCCAAGGTTTGTTGTGTGTTAATAAGGGGCTACCAAACTTCTCCACCTGAACAGCAAGTAACACTAATTTGGGGCACATGCACTATTTTCTTCTCACTTCAAAAGCTTAGTAAATTCTGGAAGAACTATTTATTTTAGGGTAATTATACTCTCTGTGCTCCCATACTACCCCATTTAACATTCACATGTTGATCAAATTTAGGCTTGCTGTGTGTTTGTGCCATTTTGAAACCCCTGGTGTCAGAGCCTGTGATTCCAGCAGTTCACTTTGTAGAACTATTTCTTGTTTTAAAAGTACATTATCTAAAAGAGATCAAGGAGTGATCCTCTCAAGTTGTGTGTAAATCTGCCTGATTTTGTCCTGTGATAGCCAGTGCCTCATCAGGAGAATTTTAATTTATTGCCTTCTTTTGTACTGTTTAGTATGTCACTTGTACAACTATCCACAGCTCAAAACATAGATCTGTCTGCATAAAATCAAGTTAGTAATACTAAAGTTCCTAATGCATTTCATGGTTTCAAGGCTGAGAATTTACTTAGAATGGGTTGTTTGGTTAATTTGCTTTGCATAACATTTTCAGGTCTGTCTTTATAGGATTTGGGAAGCAGGATTATTTATCGTAACAGTAATACTGGAAGTACAGTCAACTTACAGCAGGATGACAGTTTTAATAGGCAAAATGTAAGATCCAAGCAGCTGTAGCACTAATGTGACATAAAGAAGGAAAAGACAATGGGGAATAGACTAGGATGGATATTGATGGAGAAGGAGATGTTTAAAGATACTGTATAAGAAAGGCTAAAAGCATCTTGAGCTTGTGTCCTAACATATACGCTGCACAGAAAATGGAAGAAAAGCACTGAACCTGCTATTTTATAATCAGGCTAGATTAACAAAACATGTGGATGAGCCTACTTATTAATTAAAAACTGAGTATATTTTTCTTGCATCTGTTTAATATCATGTTTCTTTTAAAAGACGACGTATGTATCCCTTTCTTTTAAAAGGGTTGTATGGTATTTTGTATGGCAGGGGTTTACATCGCAACAAATTGAAGGTAGTATGTTTAGCTGCCACTTTGTCTCTTCCCTTGCCCCCAAAAAGGGGGGGGGGGGGGGCGGGTTTTTGGGGGGGGAAGCTGTATTAGTTGAGTTCTGCAACAGTGGTTCTCTTCCCTGGATAAATTTAATACATGCAACTGCCAGTAAGATATTTTAATCTTGACTAATGAACGCATTGCAGACCATCGAGATAATGTTTGCAGTAGACACAATTAAGTTTTTAGTGAACAGTGACTTCTGTCAGTTGACTTTGAAATAGTGGTGACTCTGATATCTACCCATATGTTAAAGGGAACAGTTTGTGCAGTGTTGTATACCTTGTCTGCACTTTTCCATCTGTGCTTAAGCACCAGCTAGTTTTTTTTTCTTTTGTTGTGGAGAACTCTTGGTTTTTTTCTTATTGGTAAAAAGAAATAAACAAAACTGCAGGCTAGACCTGCTTCCCTGTTCCTTTTTCCAGATTATGTATATATTCCTCAGAGGTTCCCAATTCCAATATCTGATTTTTTTTTCTTCTTCTTTCACATTAATGAAATAAAATAGCTTCTCTTCTTTGGCTTGTCTGGGGAGTTTCTTCCCTTATCCTTTCTGAGGTAGTTTGTTCTAGATGCATTGTGGAAACTTTTGGTTTCTTGGAGCCTTTGGCATGATGCTCTCCTACAAATCCCCTATGAGTTTAGAAACTGCCAGCATCTTTTTGTTGGGCTCTCTTCTCCATTTTTCCAAGCCTCTGGTCTCCTCTTTTTTGGCAGAGCAAATGATCTCTCTCTAAAAGGAGGTCCCTTCCTGCTTTAACTTTATCTGATGCCTTTTTCTTTGATCCAACCCACAACCTACACCTGAACATCTCAGAGGAGGTAAACAACTGGGCTGAAAAGTGTGAGCACAGATTCCTCTAAATGGTTAGTCTTTGCTTTGCTTTGGTTTAAAAAAAAAAAAAATCATGATGATTATGAAGCCATTTTGGGCAGTGCAGAGCCTTTCTGAACTTGTTTTTTGTTTTCATTCAATCACAGCTTGAATAGTATGGCTTTAGAGACTTAGTGTATCTGCTTCGCTCAGGTCTTGGATGAGAGCCAATTGTCTGCCACTTGATCTGTACACAACGTAAAATTACTCAAAGTGGGCTGATAAAGTGCATGGAATGACTGAGGAATTGGTACAGTGATACTGCTGCCGCTACCTGAATTTATTGGTATTTTGTAGCTTGGGAAATTTATTGTATTAGCTGCTGCTTTGAGATTTGCAGGCACTAACTTTCATTCATTTTCATCTTTTTTTCAGCCAGAGTGTTATGATCTGTTCCTCTGGATGTGGTTCTACTTACAGTGCCATCTTTTTATTGTCTCTGAAATTAGGACAGTCCAAAAAACTTCAGTGAGAACATAAGTGCTTGCTTGCTAAGCAGAGGTTCACTGTATGTCTGTGCACTGATCAATACAGTTATCTAATTAACTCATAAAAGCCATTGAAAGTGGGGTTCTTTGAATCCATAACAGGTGTTGATCCTGAATAGCCCAGCCTTTACATCTGTGCCACAGCACTTGAGGTCAACCAAAAGTTGAAGTGTTAGTTCTCTTTTCTCTTGTGTCAGGTTGGAGGAGCTTGAACCAAGAGGCCTTCAGGAAGAGCTGCTCGTTGTAAAACTTTTCTTTTTCATTTTCCTTTTTTTTTTCTTGGCACTTAACAAATATTACTGTAATTTGCATTCTTCTGGGCTGTGAAGGCTGGTTGAGTGGGTGGTAGGGTAACCACCATTTGGAGGGTTTTTTCTTTTTTTATTTGGACTTGGGATGCAATTTGCATGTTCTAATAAATTCCATGAATGAGCCCAGATTTCTGGATATGTAATTTATAAATAATCAAAATAAACAAGTGATAACATTGCTGTTTCTGCAGCCATTTTTCTCTTATGGCCTAAAAAGCACTTAGTGTAAAACTCATCTGTCTTATTTTGGTGATATTATTTCCATGGTCAGTTTTGTATCAGGAGTGATAATGGTGGTATTAGCCTGACCTTGGGGGTGCAGTATGGATGTGTAAAGGTACAGATTTGCTTTTAAAAATGAAAGAAATGGGTCCAGTTGCAAAAATCTCAAGTAGCGGAGATGAAAGATAGGTAAATCCCAAATAAGAAAATATTTCAAATTGACAAGAGAGGAGCAGAGAGGGGGAAAGAAAGAAAAACTCCAAAACCTCGCAATGGAAGTTTTATCAACTTGTGGAATGGAACACTCATTAATGATGCTAGAATTTTTTTTTTCTGTGAAGTCTCATTTTATTTAAATTTTTTGTCATTGTATTAAATAAATCTTTGTTGCCGCTGAATAAAAGCAAAACTAAATTATGTGCTGGAATACCATCAGAGAGAAATGTCTTTGTGCATCTCTTAAAGCATCCAGGGGCTTCAAGTTTGCAGTGAAGTAACTTCTATCTTTTAAGTGGATTTTGTTTTGCCATAAAATCCTGCCTTGTTAATATCTGTTTATATCATCTATTTTAAATTTTAACAGGTTTAAACATCTTCAGAAGGAATTAAAAAAAATTTGTTGGATAGTGAGATTGTGGAACATTTAGTCAGTCAGTGTCAAGGATCTGTGGTAGGGGAAATGAACTTTAGTTTGCACCTCCAAATTGTCAATTCTCTCTCTGTCCAAAAGTGAGGGTAAGCAACTGAGAGCACTGCCTTCTAACATTCCTTCACACAGAAGGGGGGGGGAAGACTAGAGTACTAAAGGGATAAGCTTTCTCCACAAAGCTGTCCGAACCTTCAGTCTCCTTGATCACACAAAATTTCTGTGGTATAGCTTTTAGTACTGACAACACAAATGTATTATCACAGTGTGTAATGAAGCATCCTGTTCCTGTTGAACCATACTGGGTCAGAGTATGAAGAGAGAATCTATAAGGAATTGCAGGTGTGCTGGTCTTTAAGAAAAAAAGTACATATATTTTCTTTTAACCTGTGTAATATGTAGTAGTCTATATTCAGAGACTTGTCAAAGTAACTTTTCTGAATTTTCTTAAAGGCAGTCTCTTTCAGAGAAATATTTTTGCAGTGTTCTGAATACCTGATTAAGTCCTGCAGTAGATGTTTTTGATCGCACCATGCCACTGTTCTTTGGTCTGTTTGATCTTTTGCACTGCCTTCGTACAGTTTAAACATGAATGTGTTGGAAAATACTGTGTTATGATAACCCTAGTATTACAGGGTTAGCTGTCTTCCACTTGTTTAAAACAATCTTTAAAATAAGTAACAATATATCCAGGGCGTTGCATAATTTGTATGATCAACACCAATGTCATATGTTGCATTAAAAATCTGTTTTAAAAAACAGTGTGATTGTATAGTTGAAAATGAAGAGGTATTAAAGCTGTTTGTGGAGCCTTTGTGCAGTACAGCATAGTTCTTAATGACGTGTCAGAATTTTTTTTACTGTAACATGAGTGGGTCTTTTAGTGATCGGGTGGATATTCAGTGTTATCAGTTCCTAGCCCTTGTGCAGTTCTGAGTCGTACTTAATAGCCATTTTTCTAAGTCTTGCTTAATAGCCATTTTTGAGACTGCACTGAGTACAAAATTAGATAATTTGGTGTTTGGGGGTGCTCACTGGTGTTTTGTCATAGCTTGTTGGATTGTTTTTTAACTGAAAAAAACCCACTATCCCAGGGAGTTTAGTTGATGTTGTCATTCCCTCTTGATAGCTGGAGAACTGAGGCACAGAGGGAAAGATGCACATGGCCTAAACAAGAACTGCTATGGACTTTTGGTAATGAGGTCCAAGAGGCTAGATCAGCAAGCTTATTCTCCAGCACGCTGCAGCTCTGGAGCTGTTCAGAACCTGGGAGGTTTCCCAGCTGCCAGCCTGGACATTCCTGCGGCAGCTGAACTTCTGCCTGTGTTGGGATGTGAGTCTGGGTGGGCAGAGAAGTCTCCTGGTAGCTGTGACCGGCGGAGCACCTGCTGCCTGGGATGGGCAAAGGAAGTTTTGCATGGTCCTTGCAGTCACATTAGTGGAGCCAATTGTGGACATATGGACACTTCAAAGACATGTCTTGAAAGCTCTGAGAAGCATCTGCTTTGGATGAGAGAACTGAGATTCTTCTTGGAGGCTTCTGTGGTCTGTATGTTTTGGGAAGAATAAGTGGCGTATTCTTAACCAGGTCATGATCGCTGCTAACTCGCAACCCTTCCACCAGAGCACGAGGGTAATAAACTCATTCAAGCAGTAATAACAATTTTTTAACTTAGGTAGAAAAAATAAGTTTCTCTTCTCTAGTCTGTTTTCAGACATTTCTGAGGCTTTGTATCTGAAATACGTGTAAAGAAAGAAAAAAAAGTCAGGTTGAAGCTCTCCTGTTGTAGAATGGTTAATCCCAAATAGTTGAAGTTTACTTCAGTTGTAAACAAGTAGACGTAGTCTTAATGTTGCATGGGTGTTACCAGTATTTCCATAGGTGGCACTACGGTCTCCGGTGAGGATAGGTTCTTAAAATGATGCTCACATCCGTGACGTTATTCTTTGGGGGTTTTGGGTCACAAACCTCTTGACTCCAGAGCTCCTGGTGCATTAGTGTTTTGGCAGTCTCTGTTCTGCTTTGACAGGATCTTGTGAGACAAGTGGCAGGTGGCACAAGGGTGCCTCTCACCCTCAGGAACCATTTGTCCGGGTGTCTGTCCTGGAGTGCCCTGCCAGGTGGTTTCTTTTATGACACTAACGACGTATCAGCCCAGGTTATGCTGGCGGATGTTTCTGCTTAGTTGTTACAAGTGCTAGATTGGTAATTAATACATACTAAAAAAAAAGAAGGAAAACTAAATATTGCTTTTCAAAGTATATTTGGGGGAAATTAGAGGCAGGGCACTAAACAAAATCCAAGTATGCGTAGTGTTTTCTGTGCCTGATTTCTAACCCATGCATGAAAGTAGTGATTTAATACTTCATTCTTTGTGACAAAAATGATTCAAAGAGCCATATTTTTCAGGGCTTTTGATCTGAAGGTTTCCGAGGGTGTGCAATACGGCTTAGATAACTAACCGGGAAGATAATCCGTGCCATAAATCCTTTGCTTCGGGTTTTTTCCCTCAGAAACTCACCTCCGCGCACCCGCTGGCAGCGGTCGCCGTAAGGCTCGCCCGGTAACCGTGTCGGCCTCGGCCGAGGAGAGGTGCCCCCCACCCCCCGCCCGCGGAATGGT
>NW_008825150.1:1064548-1094458 GCF_000699105.1 Pygoscelis adeliae
CGCCTCCCGCCTCGTCCCCTCACAGCGCGGCTGGGCCGGCCCTCGCACAAGCACCGTGGCTCCTGCGGCCTCCTTCCGAACAAAAGGGCTTAGCGAAACAAAATCGTTTGGTTAATAAGACTTCGGAAAGCGAGGGCAGGCAGTCTCGGTTGTGAATATTTTCTGATTTTTCCAGAAATCAAGCAGAAGATTGAGCTGCTGATGTCAGTTAACTCTGAGAAGTCGTCCTCTTCAGAAAGGTACAGCTGCATCTCTTGCATGAACGATTCATGGTGTAGCATTGCGAAGCAGCGGCGCAGGATTTTTTTCTTTTCCTTGTCAAGTTTGCTGGTATTGTTTACGTATTGCATGCTGGTTATTGTACCGTATCCATTGAACCTCTCTTTTTGGTTAAGCTTTGTGCGTTTTTGCAGAGATTGATTATTTTTTTTTTTAATGAAGCCTACTGAGCTGCAGCATGCAAATCATACTACAGCAGGCTGCTGGTTTGTGTGTGCTGGTGTTGCAGACCTTGCTTCTTTTCACTGTCATGCAAACAGCATCTCGATTTCTAAATTCGTTTTTAAAGACCTCGCGTTTTTGTTGTGTTGCAGGAAACAGTTCCACGGTTGCAAAGGGTTCCTTTCAATTTAGATGCATAGGAAATATAACTTGGTGAAGCGTTTCATGTCCTGTTATGTGGAAAGGGAGTGTCCTTTGCAAAGTAGCTCAGGAATCGCAAATCCTCCAATTAGTCACATTCTGTAAGATAGATGTGATCCTTGTTCAAGTCTGTGCTAGGAAATGGAGCAGTCGCTGCATGCAGTAATGGTTCATGCCTGCAGGTAAGGACAAAATGACTCAGAAGTGTTTTTAAAGCAATTATTTTATCTGTCAATCAGGTTATTACAATTTCAAGTAGCTGTTTCGTTTTAAAGAAATATTTCGAGGTACTAAATGCACATTAAGTTTTCTGATGTGAAATAACCTCCTGGCGATTATTTTGTTGATTTTAAATGATCCAGCCCTGCTCACTTCTGTTTTGCTTGTGACTGAATTTTAAGAGAGATTTTTGTTTTCAAAATTGCCTAAATCCAGAGCAACATAATATCTTTTTTTTTTCCCAAACTATTTACAGTAATTATTTCGGCTGTATGCAAAAGACCACCTGAATGTTCTCTTTTGCCATTTTAATATTGGACGTTGGCAAAAAAAAATTATTAATTTTAAGCACTCAAACTGTATGTTTAGCTGAAATTATTATCCAAAGTCCATTTTATTGAATGGCTTAGCATAGAAAGACATGATAATGTACTGAAAGCTATCTTAAGGAAACAGGCTAAAAGACATCTTTCAAAATGCACGAGTGCTGTGTGGCATGCATGGGTTTAAAAAACAAAATGAGCAGTTTAATTTGATTTATAAGTATATTTGTGTAAGATACGTAGAAGCAAACTGCATTGCCTTTCACCAGCTGTAGTATAACAAAATATCAGCAATGAGAGATACAGAAAATGGTGGGGGGGAATGGGTTGTTAATTCACCTTTCCAAAATGGAGATATATGAGAGTAGCTTTGAGAGATATTTTATTTATTTATTCAAAACTAAGAATCATGAAAGAAAATGTTAATGTTTATTTGTTTACCTCTATTCCACCCTGATGCCTAAAATTTTTAAATACAAGACTAATAAAATGGTGGTGATAACAGAGGGGTGATGGGGTGAAAACAGTAAAGGAAACAGGTGTTAACTTGATTTTTGGAACGGCTTTTGTTGGCATTGCTGTGGGGGAATTTATTGTATAATACAGATATTTATTTTATCGATATTAATTTTATGCAGCACCCTAAAACTGATCAGTCTGTTTTTGAGCAAAACATGCTCATAGTTGAAGTAATGGTAGTCCTAGATGAATATGTCCCTGTAAAGGATTATAACACATAATTAGAAAAGGATGCATTTGTCTGAGATCCATTTAAATGCCATTCATTAAAAAGCAAGATTTTATAACATCATGGTGCGTTATCTTGCAATAAAGATTAAAATGTGAATGTTGTATATGCACATAGATTTCTTTTGTGGATTTAAATATGTGGAACTGTTCACCTGGAGATTGATTTGACACATCAGCTGCACAATTTATATGGTCAGTTGTAAATGAAAACAACTTTATATATTATCTGAAATTTTTTTTAAATAACCATGTTCTTTTCACCTATCTAAAAATAGACTGAATTTTTTTGCAAGCTGTTACGAAACAGTGCTGTCTATCCTATTAGCTGCCAGTTCCTTTCAAGGCTCTTCCAAAATTACTGTATAAGATGCTTTTAAGGAAAAAAAAAATATAGTATTGAGTGTCTGAACTGCAAAACTGTCCTCAGTCCGCTGTATAGCGAAATTGCAGTATGTGTTCATACCATACAGATGTGAAAGTGTGCATGTTTTTGACAAACACAGAAAGGGAATTCATACTTGCATATTTTTTTATCATCATCAATTTTTACCCTTGCTCCTAGTGGTTGGACTTTTTGGGAAGCTTGAGTTCTCCGGGTGGAAATGCTGTGTGGAAGATCTGAAAGAGTCCATGGCTTGTTTCTTGTTTTCCACACTAGCAGAGGCTGCTAGACAGTGCTTGCATAGCAGGAGGGGAGGGGAGAGGAGGTGCTGTGTGCATTTACAGAAGCTGATGAAATGGGAATAGAGAAGGAATGAGAGAGAAGCCCATCACTTGCCTCTTTCTTTGGTTGGTCTTTGTTTTTAACAAGAGTTCAGTGTTTGTGGGTTTTCCTGCTCACTTGGCGAGTCCAACGTTATCCTCTCCTAGAGGAAAAAAACAATGAGAAGGAAGCTGGAATATAATAGATAGTTTGGCTGCTATGGAAGCTCAACATTTTAGAAATCCTGCAGCATTCTCTTAGGATAGTTGGTTGTTATGTTTTTAAGAGGCTTTTAGAAAGAGAGATGAACGCTTTCATTGAGGATCCTTTGAGATGTTAAAGACATTGCAGCCTTGAAAAGCAGGTTAATACAAACCTGAGACATTTTTCGTAGTGAGATTCATCCTTCCTCTCTCCTCACCTACCCCCTAGAAAAACTGTAACTGCAGATGGGGGCATAAGATAACTGTGTTTTGGTGTGTTACAGCATATTTCATTAAGCAGACACAATCAGACAGCATCTATAAGTCCTAAATTTCTCAGTAGTTAATGCTGCCCGTGTATGTGTTAGCAGCCTGTGACAAAGTCCTCGTTCCTTGTTGATAAGGTAACTCGGGTAACTATGGATGCATGTGTGCACATGGACTGTTACAGTGGATCAGGTAACCCGTTGTAACTTGTTACACTGAATTGATTTGTTTGGATGTCTGAGCTTTAAGTATACTGTGGAAATGTTTTCCTCCAGCATGCTTACGGTGTGACACACACCTGGTTTCTTTATCTAATAGGTAGTAATTTAACTACCATGTACCCCTATGTTCTTCATGTTTCAGTGAAGGCTGCGTGAGGTTACTTGTCCAAGCCTTGCAAATGTCATCAGAAAGCAAGTAGCAGCAGCCAGACAGAGGAGGATGGTCTTTCAAGAACCCTCCAAGAAAGCAAAAATACTTTAATTTCTGTTGTATGAGTTACGCAGTCTTCTCATGTACAGTATAGTCAACCCTTTCAGCTGTACAGATCTTCTTTTTTGCCTTTTTAAGGGCTTTGTGGAACTCCTTGCAAGTTTCTGTTTTGTTTTGAGAAAAGAGTTCTTCCAACTGGTTCACTTTCTACTCTTTAGACTGCACACCTAATGTATATAGTATTTTTCTTTTTCATACTTTAGGACAAAGACCTCGGTATTTTTTTAGCTCTGGTTTTGGATTTTAAATTTATGTTATCTTAGCAATGCAGTTTGACCACAGGGTATTTGCTGGTAAAGGTTATTAGCAAGGCTGGTAAGTCTGAAGTATTTGACTTGCTCTTTTCCCCTTTCTGTAACAGCTGCATGTTTCTTTAAAATGAATTTCTGCTTCAGTGTTTTTAAAAAAAAATTAATAGCAGCCACTCATGAGCAGTCTTAAAGTAGATAACTGGTGTGTGTATAATTCAATTTTCATTATTTTGAGGCGGTTTATAAATAGCAGTAAAGGGAAGATACTTTCAAATGACAGTAGGACAGCAAAGTGTGTTATTCACACTGAATAACACAATAGGAAGTTGTTCTAATTTCATGTAGAAGTATTTGGGGTGGGGTGCTGCAGGCAAGGTTTAAGGAGAACTGTTCTTTTTTTATTATTATTTTTTATTTTAGCCTTGGGCTATGTATACCCCTCTCTCTTTGTAATTTATCTTTGCAGAGCAAATTAATGTATTTCTCAATGCTTTTGCGTGGTTTCTTCATCAGGTCATCCCAAGAATGCAGTCAGGGATAAAGTAAAGGAGGAAGAAATCTAAAATAATGAGGAGGAAGAAAAAAGATGGAGACTGAGTACTGTCTGCTTCCTTTTCTAAGAAGAGACCTAATGTTAGTTGATATAAGAGGCATTGTGAAACAGGTTATGATGCTGAAGGGTTCTTTCAGGTTTAGGAACATGTGCGATTTTTTTTGTTCCCATTTTTTTGTGTGTTTGTTTTTCTTTTTTAAATTTAATTTAATTGTGGATGCACTACTTCTAAGGCAGAAGTATCACTTGCAATGAAGTACAGAAATAAACCACACGTTTTAGTAGAACCACCATCAGCTCACAACATTGAGTATGAGCTGATATTGCTGCATGTCTGATAAATGTTTTGGAATAATTATTAGATAATAGGGCATTATAAGATAATAATTCTATTGTTATTTATATAACTAACATAGAAACAAAAAGTAATTACCAGAATAATGCAACTATTTCATCAGTTCCACTAACTTTTAAACATGTTTTTAAAATACCATCTTTTCTTAGGTGTCTTCCCTCTTTAATTTTTTTTTTTTTTTAAAGTCTAAAAGAAATATTGCCTGACTTCCATTTCAGGGCAGTTCAAATTTATTTTTAGTAGTCATGCAACTTTAATTTTTCAGTTTTGTTTAAAACAACGTATGAGAACAATGAACTGTATATTCCCCTTTTTTTTTTTTTCCAAAATTGCAAGCTAATACTGCTATTTGTTGTATTTTATCTCAGAAGTAGAGAGGAAATCATCCTATCTTAATGTGGGCCCTGAGCTGTTTGTCCAGGGAGGCACTTCATTCCACCACTGAACTCTGTTTGGTGACAGTGTGCCTGTATAGCTATCTTAGACTAGATACTTAATTTTAGATTTCTAAAATTGGACCAAAACTAGCCCTATGTTTTGTGTATTTTTCATATTAAAGGTTTTACAGGCTCATTGTTCTAGCGTGCAAGGCTTTTAAGTGAAGTATGAAGGGATGTAGAGACAAAGAATGCTGCAACTTGCCGTTGTGCTTGTGTAGGAAAAAAAAAATTGAAATAGCATGTGTAGAAGCAGCCACTTGTGGAGCAGCTTTTTCACTTGAGGTGATATTTTTAGGGGACACTGCACTCTTTTTTTAATTAGAGCTGATAGTACCTGTATCGGTTCATCAGTAGGCTTTGAAAAGATTTAGAATTTGAAGTGTATTTTATTTTTCAGTGATGACTTTGTTTATTTCTATGTCTGTCTGGAATTTCTGCTATATGTAAGAAAATCATGTGCTTTGATATTTAATCACAAGTGAAACGTATCATTATTATTCCTACTATTCAGATGATTTTCTGTGCACTACTTGATATTTTTCTTTGGGATTTTTTTCCTCTTATCTTTAAGAGCTTTTCATTATGCAGTTATTTGTGAGATATTTATTACCGGGAGGTTTCTAATATACCTTTTGAAAACACAAATCCTGGGTTTTAAAACTTACTGTTGGAACTAAAATGAGAGAACTTTGAGAAAGGGAGAGATTGAAGGTGCTGGGGGGGTTGTGTGAGATTTTTCATGTATAAGAACTGTTCACTGGAAACTAATTCAAGCAATCCAGTGATGATTAGAACACAGTTCGTTAATGGCTAAAAAGCATGTATGTAAAAAATTTGAAAACTGATTTGAACAATATGCTTTCTCTTTCTAAGGTAAACATGCTTATTCCGATTTCACTTCAGGGTAAAAGGTCAGCGAAAAAGTAAGGGGTCATTTTAAGCAAAGCCTTTTTTGTTACAAATTTAGTCTATTTCATGACTTGAAAATTTTTGCCTAATCACTGTCTTAATCATGACTTCACTAAAATGTCCACTCCAGGCCCCAGACAGATAGTAAGGGAACGTTACCTGATAGATTGCATAAAACAATGTGTACCTATGCCAGATGACTGCATTTCTGTTGTTGCTGTGCTGTATTACAGGATAAATTCATTTATGGTTTTCTGCATCTTCACATTATATACTTACAAATGAATAATAAAATATTTAGATGTTCATATAATTCAGTAAATTTACTGTGATGTGATAAGTGTATTTTCATTGATCCACAACTGATGTAGTTACCAAGAGACGCTAAGCAACAGGTTAAGGAAATGTATGCCAGTTTAAGCATTCCATTTTGTTGTATAGTTTGTGTATTATAAGCATATTACCAGGAAATTGTGGCATCTCTCAGCCTGTGAGTTGCAGTGAATACTGCCATACAGTTCAGAGGATATCCATCAGTCTTTCAGTTTGATTGAAAAACACCTGTTCTGTCCAAAGGATGTCGTGAACAGGTCTTTTACTAGTTCTGTCTTTAGGAATTTTACACTCCTGAGCCAGTACCTGCCCCAGGTGCTTCTGTATTTTCTTCAAGACTCACCCTTGGCCTTGGGTAAACTCTGACAAAATCTAAACAGTCACTGTTACCTCAAAAACCAATATGAAAGTCATCTCATGTAGGATGCCTAACAAACACATGCTGCTGATTGTTACTAAATGGATAGTGCCTTGCTGTTTCCCTTTCTTTTGCTTCGCTTTTTTTCTCCAATTATGAAACAAATGTGTGCAGCTCCAAGCTCTGCTTGTTGTATGGGCTACAAACGAAGGAGTGCCAGTTCTTTACCAAATTTGTCTACACAGCTTTCCTTGTCTGACTATAGCTTCAGGTCAGTCAGGCTAGTTGATTATTTCTCTTCCGTGACTGGACAATGTTCGAGACCAGAACCACATTCCACACAGATGTTCTGTTTGTATGAAATTCTGTCTGTTTAATAGGATGTTCAGAAGACACTTTAAATAACCTCTCTGTACTGATAAATGTGTCCTAATTCTAACTTTATCTTGTTGTCTTCTAAAACAACAAATTACTGTAAATTGGTGATACCCTCATTTGCTAGAAGATCGTGTTTTCTTCTATTGAAAGCTTGTGAAACGTATGTATTTTAATGTTGTGCTGGTTAATCTTGAAGACTTTTTTTTCCCCCAAAACCTGGAGCAGTGTAATTCCATGGAAGGGAGAAGAATTTCTTAAAGCTAATTCTTATTTGGCAAAATGTCACTGGAATAACATGAAGCATTTTAAGAATTCAGTGCTTTGTTTTCATGAAGCAACTTCCTATGTCCCAAATCTGCTGTGATGTTCACAGCCTTCCTAAGAAGGCAAGAACTTGTCCTCACTTCTGTTGCTCGGTACTACAGTGCATGAGGGTAGTGTGTATCTTTTTTGGGGGCAAAGGTGGCCATATTAGTGCAGAAACTCTTCTTAAGATATGTGTTTGTTCTGTGTTGTCAAAGCTTAAATATTAGCAATAGTTCTGGCAGAAACTGGGAGAATTGTTTATGTCATTAATACTACTATAAAGAGACAGTATTATTTTCTTTTGTAACCACTGTATCAGAATATCCAGCAGTGATTTTTTTTTTTTTTTGTGGAGGTGGAAAAGGGGTCTGAAATTCCTGTGGGTTTCAGTGGACAGCTGTTTTGTTATTCTGTATCCAGCATCAGGACCTGCAGATTCTCGTTGTCTGTCATCTTCAGCTGCTATGAGCACTGTCCACAGAAGCATTCAGTTCCTGCCATGTCCACATACCAGACAGACGTATCAACCTCTCTTTATTCCATGCCATGAACTAGAATGGAAGATGTTTGGAATTATCTCTGTTCTTTATGAATCCTTCTATAAAAGGATTACCTTATCCATAGGAGACCTCTGAGGAAACCACCACATGTGTGGTGCTTTGTCATCCCCAGTATGACAGCGTAAAGCCTTTCTGACAGCTCCTATTGCGTATGTGACAAGAATCAGGAATTTCCACTGCTGCTTGGTGTCTTAGCTATGAGAGGCGTCTGCTTCCGAGAAGACTGTAATATGGCTTTGGATGAAGACTTCCCTAAGAGATATGAAAAAGATGATCAACCATAGTGATTCGGAAGTACATTTTTATCAATTAAAATGTTTCATTCTAACATAATATAAATAAGAGTACAAACAGTCTTTATATGTTTAGTTTGAAGTCTCACTTGGCTCCTTCCCAGGTAATTAATGTTTCAGATTATTAGTCTAGAAAGCCAAATAAAAAAAGATACAGCCTTCTTCAGAGTGCTTATGCTTCACAACAGAAGTGAAAGAATGGAGAACTTACAAAGAAATTATCGGTGATCAAGGAAGAAAAGTCTTCCCCTTTCTCACAACTACTCTTGATATCTGTGGGTGGATTACTGAGACAATGAATTAGCATAGACCCTATTCCTTGGGCACCCCGGCTATAGTATGCTGCCAGAGAATGCATGATTTTTTGTGCAGACCACTAGTATTTAAAGGTGCTGTTGCTCTTTATGGAAATCTGTTTACAAGTTTTTCTCCAAGGCAAACATATTAAATATCTTCCTGTAATTTAATTTACATCTACTTTGTTTCATCTGTATTTTTGCTTTATTTGTGTTACTCTTCCATTATAATGGTGTACAGTTGAGTCCTGACTTGAAAAGGAAACACATAGGAAAGATCTGGTCAAGATTCCTTTCAAACGTGTTTAGCACATAGGAATTTCAAGGGCTATTAAAAGAACCAGAGGACATCCAGTTGAACTAGAATGGTGCCTGAGAACGCTAACACATTTTTTTACTATCATTTAAATACTCAGTGGTTTACAAAATGCCTTAGCAAATCTGCATGGAGTGTGTTTCAATAGACGCCAGGACAGCTTAAGCAGGTATAGACTACCCCGAACTCGAATCTAAGGCAGATTTATACACTTCACCTTCAAAGTGTTACTGATAGGTTTGCTAAGAAACTTGCTAAAGGTGCACGTCCTTTTAGCCATGCCAGTTGTTAGAGGTAGCCAAATGTGGAAGGCTTTGTGTCCCAGAGGCATACCTCCTGTCCCAGCTAAATAGGTAAGCGCAAGACTGCTACAGTTCTGTGTCCCCGGGGCCAGCCAGTAATGAGACTGAACGCTTATTCCCAATAGGTGTGTGTGCATGCACACACACTCACATACAGAAAATGCGTACGCAGCTGGCCATGCAGCTCAATAGAGACTCAAACCAGTGCTTTTATTGACACCCACATAAACAATACACAGAGCACTCAAGCAAGAACTGCATGGATAGCCCAGTCCTGTTCCTCCTTTCCAGCTCCTCAGGATGGGAGTCCACTAGTGGAATTTTCACAGAAACTCACACACATGCTATACGGGTCCCCCTAGTAGCTGGTTTTAAATGGTCTATGTAGTTGCTGAAGCCTTCACCCGTTGGTGTCCCCCAGTTGTTGGCATCTAGACCCGTGAGCCCCTGATGTTTGTGTTCTTGCTCCAGTTGCTGGTACTTAGACCTCTTATCTACTTGCTGGCCAGTCTGGCTTGAAGTTGGCTTGAGTTCACGCATACACACTCAGAATAGAAAGTGCATCCACAAAGAGGACAGAAATAGCGTTTAATGACAATATAGGATAGACTGTTGTGATCAAGGGCAGGGCTCAGTCAGACAAGTGCACTGACCAGCCACCCATTTGCACTAGACCTGCCCCATTTATCCTTCTTCCCTGCTGTTTTCCCATACTTGTTTGTCCCTTACCCACCTTTATCCCTGTCTTTTTCTGCCTCTAGTGCCTTCCCCTAAACATTTCATAATGTCTTGCATATTCTCACAATCCCACAGTAAGTTCTACACAATCCCAAAGTGTTCTTCCTCCCTGCATCCCGTAATAAGTCCTGTACCCCTTAAGGCAATAACCTTTAGTTTTCAAGGTGTTTCTGGGGAGAGAGTTTCCTCCTTGACTCAGCTTGGTGAGTTTCACACTGGGGGGAATGTGGTCTAATTGATGGTCTTGGGAGTAGCTGATTCAGGTGCTCCACTTTCACTGATTAGGTTGTTAAGAGTTTTTCTACCTACTGTTTTTCTCCTGATCCTTGCTGGATCTGTTTCTATTATGATTAGCCTTTAATCAGATAACCTAACACTGGTCTCCCAGGGGCCTAGTAGCACCTGTCAAAACTGGGTCTAGGTCTGTTTGGATTTTTGGCCATCTGACACGGGTGTCCAAAAGATTGAGATCAGCTGAGGATACAAAATGCACAATTCCTTTGCTACTACTTCTCAGGTTCTTGGAAGTTTAGTATTGCGGAGTTTTGTCTACTGCTTCACTCCTGTTCAGTTTATAGATCTATATTTCTGGAAAGGAAAAGTGAGGTATCTTCTTACAGTGTGTTAAATATATACTGTATGCTTCGGACTTACACCTGCTGGAGATGTTAGGCTCGTACATCTAATGAAGGCAAAGCTCAGCAATGACTGCAAGCAAGTAGTGCTACTTACTCTGCTGAACTTGTCCTCTGTGCTTGTTGCAAAACCCATTCGAAGTAAACTAGCACAGGGAGGCATAATAATAGTAAGGAGTTCTGGAGCATAAACCAACTCAGACTAGATGTCCTGCCTCTATGCGTTCTGGTCCAGAAAAGAGCTGTCTGATAATAGCAATCAAAAAGTATTTCTTGGGCCAGTTTAAAAAAGGCAAAAAGCAGTCATATATCCTTATTTAGAAGGGGAGTAATGTCTCCAAGGTGGACAGGAAGGCCAGCCGTTAATTTGACCTGCAGGCATCAAGAGATGGCTCAGTTGCCTTGCAAGGTAGCTGAGCAGGCAAAAATTGCAGACCACAATGTGTATTAGCCAATATTTGGCTATCTGACATCTGTATTCAAAAAACCTGGCATGTATTATTTCTACTGTAAGAGCCCAACAGCTAGCTAATACTTGAGCCTTTGCCAAGTTGCTTCTCTCAGGAAGAGAAATAGATTGTGATTTGAGGGTTGTGAGATTTTTTTGTGTGTGTATGTGCAGTCCTGTTTATTTACAAAGCATGTAAACAGAGCTCTGTTTGCTTGAGCGGAGTAGAAACAAAGTGCAACAAGCAGCTATTTTGCTGATGTTTTCAAGTCCACCTGTCTAGCAAGTACTGTACTAAAAAAAAACCCCTAAAACTCAACACCCTAAAAAACAACACCCAAAAAACGCCGCACAGCTTTCTCTTCTGAGATCACAGGCACAGCATTTTTTGCTGTTTTTTTCTGTTTAAACACAGAGGCATATGTAACTGCAACAGTTTACCCCAACTCCTTTAATTTTATAATTGTTATTTATAAAAGTCTTAATTCTTCACACACTTTACAGTCTGACTGGATTTGATGTGTAAATGCTTTGGACAGTGTTGTTTTTGGGTTTTTTTTAACAGCTGTTGTGTAAAAGACCTAATGTTCCTTTCTTTCTTAGACTAAAAGCAGGGTATTCAGCCCAACCATCAGCCTTGATTGCCGCGAAATACAGAATTCTTTAAAGAGCAGCTTGATCACAGAATTTTTTTTTTATTTTTTTAGGATAACAATGCCATAGCTAAAGTATAACTTTCAAAAAAAGTCTTTATGCATGCTGTAATACCTTTATTCACTTTCTGGACTCTACAGTTTGTTCCCAGGTCATGTTTTGTGGCATCTGAAGACTCCTGCCCTTTACTGCAAATAGCTCTAGTCGGGCCTTTCCCACGGACAGGTGTGAGCTGCTTTAGGATCTGTCTTCCCAGGCTTCTACCAGGTCTTCACTGGACTTCTCTAGGGCAAGAGTGTTTAGATTTAGTCCATCCCGGTTTGGTTTTTTGTTTTTGTTTTTTCTCCTTCTAAATGATTGCTTTTCTCCTCTAGAAAGTCTGACTCTAGGTTATCACATGATGCTTCATAACTCTGCTCCATTGGTCTAATCCTGCGTGAGTCAGCTGGAGCTGACATACACGTTGTCTTCCTTAACTCCTGAAAGCTTCTCAGACTCATGACTTCCTGGCTCTCTAAACCTCAAAGACCTCATTGTTTTGTCCACAACTAGCAGTTCATGTGTGTACAGTTGCTTGTAAAAAGTAATCTTGAGATTCAGTTGCAGTGGAGTTTTATATGCAAATAGTACCACAGGAGGTTTATCCCAGAGTTTTCGCTTTACCCCCACCCCAGTTTTCATTCTTGTTGTCCCTCTTTGTGTTTAGGTACCATCTGCTCACAGCCCTCTGTCATCTGTTTGCTTTGTTATCCCCTGCCTTTGATTTTGTGCTGGTGGTTTGAAAGTACTGATGCATTGAAAGAGATATGGGTTATGTGAAAGTGAAAGTTAGAGACAAGAAAACATGGTAGTACTTCACTTGCTTCTGCATATATATATATATATGTTTGATGAAGGTTTTATGATAATTGAGTTATCAGCTTGTAATGGCTCGAGTTCACAAGAGAAATAATAGGATTTATTGTGACGTAGCAAAAAAATGGTCCAAGTGTATACTGAAGGACAAAAGTGTTAGAGGCTTAAGATATATTAAACATTCATTAAACAATAGCAGTGTCTGTTGTTTATCTTGACTTTAGCAAGACTTTTGGCACTGCCTGCCATAACATCTTGATTGACAAACTGAGGAAGTCTGGGCTAGATAAGTAGACACTGAAGTGGATTGAAATCTGTCTGAACTGTTGGGCTTAAGGGCTGCGGTCAGTGGCACAAAGTCCAGCTGGAGGCCAGTCACTAGTGGTGTACTCCAGCAGTCATCCTTTACTGGGGCCAATGCTGTTTAATATCTTCATTAATGACCTGGCTCATGAGACAGAGTGCACTCTCAGCAAGTTTGCACATGATACAAAACTAGGAGTGATTAATGCACCAGAGGGTTGTGCTGCAGAGGGACCTCGACAGGCTGGAGAAATGGGCTGACACAAACCTCCTGAAGTTCAACACAGGGAAATGCCAAGTCCTGTATCTGGGTGAGAATAGCCCCATGCACCAGTGCAGGCTGGGGGCCAACCAGCTGGAAAGTGGCTTTGCAGGAAAGGACCTGCTAGACAGCACGTTGAACATGAGCCCCCAAAGCACGAGGCAGAGCAAGTTGCCAGAAAGTCAAGGGAGGTGATCCTTCCCCTCTACTCAGCCCTGGTGAGACACACTGGAGTGCTGTGTCCCAGTCCTGGGCTCCCCAGTACAGGAGAGCTCTACAGGGACATACTGGAGTGGGTCCACTGAAGTGCCACAAAGATGGTGAAGGGCTTGGAGCCCTTATCATACAAGGAGAGGCTGAGACAGTTGGGGTTGTTCAGCCTGGAGAAGAGAAGGTTCAGGGGGATCTTACCAGTGTGCATAAATAAATACCTGATAGGTGGGTGTAAAGAAGACAGACTTCTCAGTGGTGCCCAGTGACCAGAAAAGAGGCAGAAGGCACAAACTGAAATACAGTATTTACTGAAATACAGTAAACTCCATTCTGACTAAGAAAAACTTTTTATCGTGAGGGTAGTTGAACACCGGCACAGGTTGCCTAAAGGGGTTGTGGAATCTCCATCTTTGGAGATACTCAAAACCAAACTGATCATGACCCTGAGCAACCTGCTCAAGGTGACCCTGCTTTGAGCAGTCAGGTGGGACCAGGTGACCTCCAGAGGTACCTTCCAACCTCAACTGTTCTGTGACTGTTCTGTGACTGTGACTGTATTTGGACAAAGCTTGCTTTCTCAAATTCAGCTAAAACTATAACAGGAAAGACCCATACTAGAGTTCTTAAAAGCTATTACTTTTTTTTTTTTTTAAATAAAACCTTCTCACATCAGGAATTTGTTTTTTCTGACTTCTGTACTTAAACTGTAATCCTAAGATGTTGCTTTTCCAGTTGGTCATCGCCTTTTTCTGTTGAAAGCATCTTTTTCAGTAGTCAAGTAATTCACATGACAGCACATAACTTTTCTTTGATATTGTTCTATATATTCTTGTTTATTGGCCATAAAGTCAAAACCTGTAAAAAAAGCCTGTCCAAAAGGCACCTGTCTGGTCCAGTTCTATCTCTTTGGCTGTTTGTTTCCCCTTCTACAGTAACTGGGGCTTCACTAGCTTTACAGTAATAATTCTTTGTCTTTTTCCTCTAACTGTTTCTAGAATTCTCTTTGGTATTTGGTGTTTAGCTGTTCTGCATCTAGGGAAGGGATTGGGCTTTAGATCTATAGGCAGATTTTTACAGTGGACTTAAGACAAAGGTAATCAATAATGGAGGTGTGTGTTTGTTGTTCATCATCTATGCTGGATATTTCAGAAGCATATACTATTCCTGCATCTTAATTTCTGATGCTCTGAGTTGTTCATAGTTAATTACGCTGTTCATCCATTAAACATTCAGCAGATTCTGAAATAAGATTTGGGTTGGGAGGGGGGTTGTTTACTTATTTATTTATGGTAAATTCATAGCCTTAATTGTGTTGAGGAAAGCTTTTTACTGAATTATATTAATGATGTGATAATTTAACTCCTTTAACACACGTGACTAATACGCTTGTTATATGCGAAGTAATACAGAAACTTTCCCTTTTCTTGGGAAATCTGATCTTTATTCACTGGTAACAAAACCACCATTTTGGTTTCTGTGGAAACTGCTGTGAGGTAATAACTGGGCAAACTGTAACAATTTCTTCATATTAGACATTTAGAAAGTTATTTTTACCTGTGACTTGTATCTTTTAGGTTGGTACCAGCCCATTCTAAGTAATAGAATGCAAACTGCAGATTCTCAAAATTACAGGAAAAATGGAACACTCAGCTCATTGATGGGAGTTTGGCAATGAAACTTCTTTATAAAAACAAAGGAGGATATGGAATAAATATGTAAAGTGTTCTATCTTTAAATGAAATGAGAACTTTTAATGTAAATAGAGATGGGTAAAAACTAATTCTGAGTGTAATGCAGTTAACTGTCAACATGGTTATTGGTGCTCAAGGATTTACTTGTGAAATACATTGCACTGCATTTTTGTTAGGATAGGCACATAATAATAATTAGTGGGCTACAGTTATTTTTAAACAAATGTAAACGTCAGTGATTTATATTGTGCATACTGCAAGTGTTTGGTACTCTCAACTGGAAAATTGTCTCCTTCCTTTTTAGCCCACCTGCATGTATTTTGTGTCCCCTGTTGATTTGTTTTTTGCCTTGATTGGATAGGAGGATCACAGGCTACAGTACATCAACTTATGTTGTAGCTTTTCAAGTAGTGCTGGTAGCCTGCTGTATGACCTAGATACTGAAGAGCTGGTAGGCTATCAAGAAAGAAAATAATTCTTGCTAAGTAAAAGTGATTTTTTTGGAAGCGGGATTATGCGGAATTCTTAGAAAAAGATATCGCCAGGATTTTCATATTCAGTCTGTCTGCAGAGTTCAGTCACAGACTGCTTTGAGGGATTATGAAAAGTATTTCTTATTTTGACTGCAATAAAATTTATATGGTTTAAAAATAGCATTGAGATTATAAACTAAAAATTATGTTCTGTAACATGCCTTTATGCTAAGGCTTTTTTTTAAAGCCATATGTAAATGGATCATGGTGAGTGATTTAATTGATTAGAGGAGGGAAGGTATTGATATATCTAATTTAAATTTTTTTTTTTCGAGTAATCTGGTCCTTTTTTAATCAAGTCTTCCTGAGTTGGAAATCAAAGTTTTGTAATTTGAAATGTGAATGAAGATTGAAAGTCTTGAAGTTTCTTTCTAGTTATTTTTTTGGCATTTTGTAACAGTAACAGTTTGTTACTGTTGTTAGCATTCAAGCCTATAATTTCATAGTAATGCAAAAAGTCTGCTTTCAATTACAATGTTATTTCACTGAATGTAATAAAATTGCTAGAACTTCAGTGAAATATAGACCGGCTTCCTTGTGCCAGATGGGAGGATTTAAATCACTGTTGTGTAGAGGTGTGGGTGATGTCGACAAAGTGTCAGTGTAGGTGATTTGTTCGGAGTGAATCACTAACTGGATAGGAAAGTGAAACAAACTCTCAAGTCAGCTTTTATTTTGTGTGTCGATTTGACTTCAAAATGCAAATCTTAGGAGGCAATTACTAGAAATCATGAAATGCACTATTTATGTTAAACTTAAGGGGCAAAAAATGTTATGAAATACAGGGAAGAGAGAGTAATATTTATACTATTGTAATAAATATATCCTTTGTCAGTATCTCTTTTCTTAGTTTTATGGGCTTCATGCTAGTTAAGTTTGGCAAATATGTCTAGATATTGCTAATTACTGTTCCAGTGTTGCTGACATGACTAATTTTTCCAAAATCTGTTGAATACACTGTGTTTTGCTTAAGTCATATTGTGCATTGCCTAGGGTTTCTTTTGTATCTTGTTTTTTTTTTTTTTTAAAAACAGTTTTAGTCGATTGCACATTGTTGTATCAGCATACTTCAGAACAGTCCAAGCTCATGTTGAACTGGAATCCGCAAACATAATTAAGGTTCGTAATTAGGTTCGTTAATGATATAAACACAAAAGGCAAATGTTTTATTCACTCTTTGATTGTATGATTGTGATTTGTCTATTTAAAAGTTTTCTTTCAAATGATTTGATTTTTCTTAAAGACTAGGATTCTTAGTGTGAAAGATGCATATATGTGTTTCTTCCAAACAAAGAATACTAGGGGAAAGACATGATACATATACACTCTGAAGAGAAGGATTTTTTTTTCCCCAGTTTTTGCTTTTTAGAAGGAATGAGACGTCAGTTTTGAGAAATTAATGGTTTCCTGTAAAGCATAAGTATAAAGGCACATGTAAATGCAATATATCTTTAAAAATTTGTTACATATTTAACTTAGTTGAGTATTTCTTGCCTTTTTTAACAAAAGGTGCTGAATTTAAAAATTCGGCTGGGCTTCTCGTGCACTTGTGTTAAGTCAGTCTTAACACCTCAGCATTGTTTTGTTGACTTTTTTAATGTAGTCCCCACTGCTGTTATACCTGCAGTTTGCAAACATTAAAGCATTAGCTAAAAGAAACAGATACTGACTGAGGCTGGTAAAACTCTGATTTCAATGAGCTGTATTAATTTGTACCCACATTGATTGTAAGTACCTATCTCCATCTTATACTCCTGTTTCTAGCTTACTTTTACCAAGGCTGACGATTATAACATCCTTGCCTGAGGAAAGCTTGATGTATCTCCCTCCAGGACTCACCAATAACTGTATTTGAATTGTCCTTAGGGTTTTAAGCAGAGCACCAGAAGTCGTTACTCTCCCTCAGGATCTGATTTTACTGTGTCTGAAATGATGCCAGCCTATGACAGTCAAAGCAAAAGGCCTGTTTGATTATCAAACGCTGTTGTATTCATACTGCTCTAACTTCTAGGCCATTTTGTTCATTCTTGCAACCAGTGTAATTTTTAATTTCTCCATGTTGTGTATGAGGTTACAGATCAGAGCGGAGCTAAGGCATGGTTGTGATGATTCTTCACTATTTTTAACATACTTTGATTTATCTTTTAGTGTAGCTTGTGCTCTCTTGGAATTTTTTGATGTTACAACGGGAAATAGCAGTTGTTCTCAAGCTTTTAGCAGGTGCTTGCTGCATGTGTCTGCACGCCTGTAACAAGCTGAGCAGGCGAGTGTGAGGACTGCTCAGTTAATGTGGCAGCGCTGCTGCCGCTGCCCTGCTTGGGTCTACATAGGCTTATTAGGGAATCAATCTCTGGTAGTACCTGGATTAAAGATGGATTAATTCTGGGTATAGTATTAGTTGAGCATGTCCCTTTTCTGTTCGCTTTCGTACAGGAAGGCTGATTTCTGGCACAGAAACAGGTATCTAGAGAGCTAGTGATATCTTAGACTGTCCCAGCTGTCCTCTAGGTGGCTATTTCCTGGATTTCTGGTTGGCAAATTCTGTAACAGGAATTTGGTACTGGTGACGTGACAAGCTTACCCAGGTTCCTTATGCTTCTCACCGAACTACAAGGGATAAATACCTCTTGTGTATGGTTCTGTGAGAAGGGCTGACCTCAGCCTGACAGTTTTGCAACTGGAATGAGTGGTCCTGCCACAGCTTTTTCACTTGCACCAGTCTTCCTCTCCCCTCTGCCCCCCCATGTTTTCCACCTCAATGAGCTGAGTTAGTTCACTGGGGCATCAGGTAAGTGCCAGAGCCTGCATGCTGGATGGGAGCAGAGAACGTGTGAGCAGGACAGTAATTGCATATACCATGAGCTGTCGAGGTTTTTTTTCTTCTTTTTCCCTAGCATAACATTAACCTTTAGGTTTTAAAACTTAACCTAGGATTCACTTGTGCTTATTCCAAGTCAGCCGTAACACTTCAGCATTGTTTTGTGGACTTTTTTTATTGTAGTCCCCACTACTGTAGCTGCAGTTTACAAACATTAAAGCATTAGCTAAAAGAAAACGTTGCAATTCAAATTTTAGGATTTAACAGAAATTCTGACAAAAAGAATATGTTGATCTAGATGAATGCTCATTTGTTTTATACAGTAAGAATATGGAATGTCTTTCAGGGTATTTAGTAATCAAATGCCTAATAGAGTTTGTGCATGATTCCACATAACTGAGTTTTTCAGTAATCCTTCTAATGTCTACCTGCTACGTAGGCAGACATTTCTTTCATCTTAATGATTAGATAGTGAGATTTTCAGACTAGTGTACTACTTAGGTATTTTGGGTTTAATGTACATTAAAATGAAACAATAGTAAGACAAATCATCAAGTATTCTTGGGTATACGGTTGCCACTCAGAAATTACAAAGTCAGCTGCTACTTGAAGGTCAACGTGGAAGAAGAGCTCACCTACAAAGCACAGGCTCATTTGCTCTTGTAGAGCCTTATAACCCAACTCCTTCCAGTTTTGGGGGGATGAAAGTTGAGACTTGGTTGTTGTTTTTTTTTTCTGGATCCTAGGTGTCTGATAGGAACATCATGAGCATGGTGTTTTTCACCTCTCTCCAAAAGTGGCTAGGATAGCTGGCTATCCTTGCATTTTGACAGTTTCTATTTTTACAGTGTCTCTTCAGCATTAATTAATCCAGCATCTATCTTATCTTCTGTTTCACAGATCAACAGCAACAATTAATCTGTGTGGTATAAGTTGTTTAATTTCCTTGTCTCAGGAGTTCTTACTAACAGCAGTTTAAAAGCCTAACAGTTAGGCTTTTAAAGCATTCTGGTTCTGTTTGACAAAGTTTTGAGAATATAGACATTGATATTTTAAAAAACTGTGTAAGGTGCAACAGTGCCTTCGCTGTTTGGGGACACACATTTGGGGACACATCGCATATTTGGGGAACAATAATTATAATCCTCCAGAACAGGGACTTCATTCTTGAAAGGGGAAGGGGGGAGGAAGGCTGGTGTTAACATCTATGGTCCCATGTTGGCCATGGAAGTCAAGTGAGATTTCCATCGGTAGTTTAGTTTAGCTGTAGGTTAGTTACTAGCGTGGCATTGTCACCTATGAAGATTGCATGTACAGCACACCCTCTGTGATGCATTGCCTCTGTATTTCTGAAAGTGAAAATATTGCCAAGGCAAGGCATTGGCAATCCTGTTAGAATTCATATCAAGTAATGATGTGTTCACAGTATAACATCCTCCTTAGTGTATCATGCATGGCAACAAATAGTTATTTGTGGAATGAGAAAAGGTGTTCTCATCTGTAATCAATACTATAGCTTTTTTAGACTAGTCTTGGAGTGGAAAATTCTTCTAAATACTAACCATAGTTCAACAGTAACATTTTAAGAGAAGTTTTCTGAATTGGAGGGGGGGGGGAGGGAAACACCAAAAAAACCCTAGAAAATTATCTTATGTGTGTGTTTGCCCATTTCAGTGATCTGGGTACATCAGCCAGGAGCTGGAGATCTAAATGCCATCAAAGACTCATCTGAAACATGAAAGCACCCATTAAAGATCATAACTGTTTCAAGTTCACCGTGCCCAAAACCTGTTATGTTTTTGTTGCAGGAAAGATGCTGAAGCTTTAAAGTTAGAACAGTATATAGCTAGATCATGCTAGTATGAAAAGACACTTGATCTAAGGCTTAGTAACCCCAGGAGTCACGGCTGTCTTGTTGATAGTCCTGTTTGGAGGTAAGAAAAAAGTATTTACAATTCACTGAGCCTTTGACAAGGTGACTTAGGGAGGGTGATGGCATTTGTTCTCTCTGGAACAGTTTAAAAGAAAGAGGGACCTGAGAAATTATAGTTCAAATATCAGCGACTAAAAATATTGCACAATTCAGTTTCATTCTGAGAAGAAAGGCAACACCTGGCTAAGGAACCCTGTTAATACAGTAAAATGTCAGAGCTTTCTACCTCTGGCAAACTGTCTCAGCTCAAAACAGAGATAATACCCATCTTTATAAAATTTTTACTCTTTTATAGATTCCCTACATTATTAAAGTCAGTATCTGTTAAAAAATGCTTTTTCTTATCATAATTTACAATGCAGAATGTCAAATTAATCCAGGTGAGTAAGGCTTAGTTAAGATGATGCTGAAACCTATGTAGAATGCTAATGGTTTTTCAGTCCAAGGCCATCCGTACTGCACAGACTGAGAGTATAAGAAGATTTGTGTGTGTATATGTATTTGTTTCAGTATTGTTACAGGAGAAATGTTGGGGTGAATCACCCAGGCTTATGGTAACCTCAGAGTTCTGTTCTTTGTGAGAAGTCCATAATGAACCACATGTATTTACTCTTTAAG
Organism: Pygoscelis adeliae; assembly: GCF_000699105.1. Classification (NCBI taxonomy): domain Eukaryota; kingdom Metazoa; phylum Chordata; class Aves; order Sphenisciformes; family Spheniscidae; genus Pygoscelis; species Pygoscelis adeliae. The sequence goes on from NW_008825150.1 coordinate 1,085,499, forward strand.
CCATTTGTACTGTATGTGTTACTGCATAGTTTTTAAGGTTCTATGTAAAATTTCATGGCGGAGATACTTCATCTTGAAAATACACATAAAGAGCACAGTTTCACAGTTGGCTTAAGCCTACATTTGAAGTCTTACCTTATCCCCAGAACTTGCTTCTTCTGTTCTTCTCTAGTGCTGGCACTGGTGCTTTTGATGCAGTCAGTTAGATCAAGGTTTGATCACCCTGAAAATTGCCACAGAGGATGGGAGGAGGTTTTCATCTGGATTAGGGAGCTACATAGCATAGCAGTGTGAGCACAAATGCAGGCAGAAGAAATGCCTGGAAATAAGCAAAAGGCAGGACAGTCTGTCTCACTTGGAAGCAGCAACTTGGATCAGCTTAAATCAATTGTGAAGCTTCATCCTGACAGTTTCTAAAGAGATAATTCTAATAAATATCACTCAGAAGATATACCGAATAACAGCAAATCCCAGGAGCTCATTACCGTTGAAATAACTGATCCATCTTCTGTGCAGTCTTGTCCACATCATCTTATCCCTGCATTTGCACTCACTTTGCAACTTGCCCGTTATGCTTCAGCTTGTTAGAACAACCTCCAAAAGAAGTGAATAAATGAGTGCTAGAGCTGGTGGAAAGGAGAGGGCAGGACTGCATGCCTGTGACTATGAGAGAGAGAGAGAGAGGAGCAAGACTGACTCTTTCACAGTGACAGTGAGCTCTCAGGTTGACTCTATACATATGACTGAACCACAGATCCACTCTCAGCCCCAGGAAAGGAAGAAGTGGGGAGATCAGCTCCCTGCCACCAAAAAAAGGAAGGAAGGGAAGGTGATGATTTATTCCTCCTTCTGCTGTGCGTATTCTTCTGATGTCTATTCCATGCCCTATCTTGCATCAGCTGTATCACTCACTCGTGGCTCTTCTGTGCACTACTTTTAACTTGTGAGACATAAACGTTAACCAGTTGGATTTGTTTTGGGGATTTTTTTGTGGCTTTAGCAGGAGAAGAGTGTGCAGGTAGAGGCAGGTGAAAAAAATTGGAGTAGGGAGCATGACCTCCTGCTGTTGTAATGTTAGTTCTGATCGTTCTGATTTGTTCTGGATAGTAAAATGGTGGGATTCCTGAAAAAATTCAGAAAAAACTCTACAAGAGGGAGGTAATGTACGTAAAAGTGTAAAAAATGTAAAATGAAGCTCATGAGGGGAAAAACCTTTACATCTAGTGATGGGATCTAGTGCAATTATTATCAATATTGGAGGAGTACTGGATCCACAGAAGTCACAGCTCAGTGCTGTAGTAGGACTGTAAGTAGGATGTTAGGGGACTATCAGGAAAGGAATCGTGATCAGTGGATAAATAAGCAGTTTCTCATGCCTTAAATAGGGCACTCAGTGCCTGTTTGCCATCTCAGAAAGAATATAATAAATGATTGAGAGAAGTGACATGGAATTTATGAAATTGTGAGTGACATGAAAAGAGTAAATAAGAAATATTTTTTCACTGTTCTTCCAATACAGGAAGCTTGCAGGCAGTTTCTGAACAAACAAAAGGAAATTATTCTTCAAATGTGGACAGTTAAGTGTGTGGAAGTCCTTGCCACAGGATGCTAATGTTAAATTTTTATCGGTTCAAGAAGTGACTGAACAAGTTTATAGAAAAATACTTCACTGAAGACTGTTAGATACAAAGATCCCATTTGTGGCCCAAGAAGTCCCTATGGCAAATTGCTGCAGACTGGGCTAGTGTTTGGCTACTGTCATGTGTTTGATCATTCCTATACCTTCCCAAGATGTCCACTTTCAGCCACTGTTAGGAATAGGATAATGGACTAGATGCAACTTTGATCTGACTCAGTGTGGCCATTCTTCTGCTAGCAGAACTCAAAGTAGCTATATGTATTGTCAAGGTAAGTTTTATTTTTGGGAAGATTGAGTTGTAACGTGAAAATGCCGAAGTAGATCTAGACTTTTTCTTACTGAGTGCTAATGGACCATACTTGGCACTGATAATTTTTGAACTCTTCATGTAGGAAAAATATTTTTTGAAGATAAAAATATGCAACTGTTTATTATGGTTTCTCTACAGGTAGAATAACAGTTGTGCTGTTTTATATTAAAATTGCAGAACTTTGGTTAAATCACATATACAAGTATTGAGTGTTGCAATTTCATGGGAAGTTTTTAAAGAACTTGGTCAGTGTAGATCACTGAATAAAGTCTCAGGTCTGTAGATAAGAAAAAATGAATGTGAGTTTGGAAGTGATCAGTAGTATACAGTAAAAATCACAAACTCAGTTTTCTTTTTCTAGAAAATAATTCTATAATAGTCCTTTATTGTGAAGACTGTTTTGAAATGGTGAATAGTAAGTTGCTGAAGCCATTTCAGGTGCTAAGCAAAAGCCCATAACTATTTTCTCCCTAATTATTATTATTTTGAACATGCCACGTACAGAATAAAGAAGAAATAAACTTGTACCTTATTTTTGAAATGTATACAGAAGTTATGAAGGTGTTCTGGACTGTTCCCCTCCTACTCTCCAAAATGTTTTTGATACTCTCATCCAGCTTTTTACATCTTTGAAATAGAATTTCTAGTCTGGTATCTTCTCCGTTTTGCTGGAGGTTTTTTTTGCATGAGTCAGATGTGCATTAGTAGTTCTCACTGTTTTAATTAAAAGTGGCGGAGTTGTTGAATCCTTACCAAGGCAGACTGGGATGGAGGGGACAAAACAGAACAAAACCTCACATCTCATCTTGATTCTTAGGTTAATCATCCAGAGTGTCTCTAAAGTCATGATCACATAATTCTTTTAACCACCTACAGAGTCTTCTAACATAGATGGTAGTTTAATGTCTAAAGTAAGAACAAGCAAGAAAAATATTTACATTCCAAACCAAAAATTTACAGGTTTTCAAGCTTTGTAAAGAACTTGTAAAAAGAGGGCATGTAATCCTACATCTTCCAGTTTTGAAAGTTTTTTTGGGTTTTTTTGTTTTGTTTTTTAGGCAATAGACTGGTAAGCAGGTGCAAGACGATTTTTGCTGACAGTAGCAAGGTAATTACAGTACACATGCGATAGATGCAAGGTCATGGGTTTACACAAAACTGGACAAACCTTGTCAGTACTTACCTGTTTTTGTGGTTGCTTTATGTATGCATGGTATATGTAAAATACATTTTATATGAATTTTTGTAGAAATAGAAGGACTGGAAGTACATACAGAATTAATGAAGTCCTGACAGTGTTTTGGAGTCCTCCTTTAGTGTGTAGAGAACCAAAGCCAGAACTTTTTGCTGTGAGAATAATATTAGTTCTTGGAAAATTTCAGTTCTGTTGTCTTCCTAATTTGAACAGTTACTGAATTAACCTCAGGGCTTAATAATAATGGCTTTAGGTTGCAATCCTGATTTTGAGTTGTTTTAAAAATTGAAAAACTTTAAAAATTTAGCAGTTCTCTACTCTTTATTCAGTCTTTTGCTTCTCTTACAGTTGAGAATTTTCAAGATACCATATAGCCTGTTCCTACAGATAAATGGGGTCCATTTTAAAGTTAAATAGGTTCAATTGCTGCTTTCCTGTTTTCTTAACTGGTGCGTAAATTCTATCCTCCGGTGCTTACATATGGTAGCTGGCATCACATCCACCTTGTCATTTGTGTGTGCTTCAGATCTCTGTGATGATTTCCCAGCTTAGTTTCCATCTCTCTCAAAGCAATTTGAACAGTCTTGCAAGTTAACTGCAGTCTTCATTTGCATTAGTACTGCCATAAAATTTTTGGTTGCACCCCTACACTATTTACTGAAAGCTACAAGCCGCATTCAGTGATACTGTGTTTATCCAGAGCATTAGCAATATTTTAAAATGCTGAAAATCACCCTTGTATAAAAATAAGTTACACCTCTCCCTTTTTTTGTAGCAAAATGAGAAGGTACTTTCAAAAGGTTAGTCATGAAATTTTGACACCATTCAGATTAGTGACAATCTAATTATATTTTCCATGGAAAATGCTCGTTTATTCTACTCGTGCATCTTTTTTGGAACGCCTCAAAAAGTTTCTTTAAAAAAAAAAGACGTGATTGCTGTAAACTTAAGGAAATAAAAGATTCCTTAAAATCTTCTTCACAAGTTTTTAATACTTTTGATACTTCCTTTCTTAAAAAAATATAGTATTAATACAACCCATTTTAGGGTCTGTAAAGGCAAAACCGGTATCTCAAAAAATTACGAAGTTGTAACTTTATTAATGCTTTTTTGAACCCAGGCTTGTTTGGGAATCTGGGTTTAAAAGATGTATAAATAAGATGTAGCATAGCTAACTAAAAGAAGGACTCTGTGAGGGTGTGTAGAAACCACGATGCAAAGCTTTGCTATTTGGCGTGTCCCTGACTTTGGGAATTGTGTGAATGCCAGCTGTGCCTCTTGCACTCTTTCTCCACGCTAAACAGATACATAAATTATGTGCTTTCTTTTTTTCGTTCTCTCTTGGAAAGGAAAGTCAAAGTATAGTAAAAGTGCAAAAATCAGTTGTAATTAGAAACTATAAATAAATATTTTGTAATTAGAAACTAGAAATAAATATTAAGCAAATCTTTGCCTTGCATGTAACTTCCATTTTTCTCAAGTCTGGATTTTTATGGATGTTAATAGTTCCTTATAGTCTGCTAAGAATTAGAGTTCCTTTTCCCCACTATGTACGTAAAACACATGCTGCTTGAATATGACACCCACTTGTCAGTGTGTGTGTATATATATATTTTTTTTTAAAATCTGAATGACAGTTCGTGAGCAGTGCTCAAGAGTAAGGTTGTACTCAGCCAGACCAATTCACGATTTTGAAGGCAAGTGCTGTAACTTTGGATTTAGGGTACTGTATAAGTTGTGTAACTCTGGACTGCAGTTTCTTCCTTCTGCCAGAAGGGAGGAAAAAAAAGCTCATAAAAATATGGTTTAATTCACTGTGTTTCATTAGACTTTTTCTTACGAAATTCAAGGTTATTTTTAGCTTGATTTTTACACAGACTGTTCTACAGTGTTGTTACAAAGAGCTTCCTCTCTAAGTCAGCCCGTTGACTGTCAGGCCCTGCAAGTGATGCTCTATTTTAACAAGAACTCTTTTGATTTTGGAGAGAGTACAATATATTGGCAAGTGACTTAAGCTCCAGGCTTTGTTGGACAGACATTCAGTAACTCTATCTATGTCCAGAAAATGCAGTGATCCTGTTTCGTATGAGAACATTTTTTTAACGTAAGTACAAAATGAGAGTCTAAATTGGATGCCTTCACATTATATTTCAGTAATTTTCTTCGCTACAGTAGTTTCTCTCACCTCGTTTCTTAATTTAAGAAGGGAAAGAATCCATAATACAAGCAGTAGGTCCTTCAAAAGCCCTCAGCATTTTATGTTCAAAGGTGGCATCTCAACATTTCTGCTAAAGCTCCCTGGTTGTGCTGACAAGGCTGCCAATATCTGTAATGGTTTGACCTTACTGCATGGGTAGAGGTATAATGACAAGACTTCAGGGGGACCTTAGAGTGCTGTGAGGTGAGCGCCCCTTACTGTGCTTTCGGTGTGTAGCCCAGGCAGGCTGTACCATTATACCTGGGGATAGCTGTGCCTAGAGCTGGCTGTACTCATCAGTGTGTACCTGCTCAGGCACTTTCACACTTACCATGCTCTTCCAAAACTCCTGGGACCCAGTGCTGGAGAGGAATGTGGAGATCTCGCTCTGCGGAAAGCCGGTGGACGTGCTGGTGAGCAGGGAATGGAGCTGAGCCCGAGGGCAGCGACCAAAGTGTGGCAGCCAGCCTGCTGGAGTGGTCTTCCTGTAGTGAACATGGTGGTATTGTTCTGGGGTGGTTGTCATCGAGGAAGTGCTGAAGGGCACCTAGTGGAGAAATGGAGATTAAGTCAAATCTGTGAGCTTTTATCTGAAGATTTCTGCGTTGTGTGTGTGCAGAAGGATCACTGTTAGAACTACACCTGACTGCTCGGTCCATCATCTGAGTGCATACAGGGTTATCAAGAGGCTGATTTTCTGAAAGAACTGCTATGCAAACCATTAACATTACTGAATATCTTATGCTTTTATTTGACCAAATTAGTTAGAAAAAGGGAACATGTCTTTGGGCTCAAAGCTTTTTCCTCAGCTCTAACAAGAACCAACTTATTGTCTATCTTGATGAAAAACTCCGAGCCTGAATGTTAGTCTGCTTTTCATTTCCAATATCAAGAACTGTTTATTAAAAGATTGTTGCTGTCCTTAGTAAGCCTTATTTCCTTATATCTTCAGGCCTTTACAGCTTTAATACCACAATGGTGCACTTGCCAGTGAAGGCCGAGTCCTATAACAAATGCTGGGTGACTTTGTTTTGCGTTTTGAGGTTTGGCTATCCATTTAAAGTTTTCATAAAATGGTTCTTCATCCTACCATTCAGGATAACTTCTCCTGTTTTAGCTATCTAATTATTTGCTATGTTTCCAAAGTATTGTAGATTAGGTGGAAAAAGTAAAGGAGGTAAAAGGTTAAGAGCTGTTTGTGTTACGATTTAGATTTAAGTCTTTTTGAAGCATGGCCTACCATGGCCTTTGAAGTTAAGTTGGCAGAAGAGTGTGCCCACATCTATAAGCTTTTGGTGTGGATTAGACCCTGTATTCAGGCGTGTTTTGATTTAACAACAGTCCCTGTCCTGGAAGGATTGAGGGCACATTCTGCTGGTTTCAAAGCAGACTTGCAAAACTGTCACTTGCTGTTCTATTCATACACTCTTGCAGCAGTAGATTTAAAAATTTACTGTCCTTTTCGCACGCTTATTTTAGGAGACTGGTTCTGCAAAACATGGTCTCCTTTGGTTTGGACTGGTTATTGAGCTGTAAAAATGGGATCTGCAGAGTATATTTTTAAGAAAAGATTTTTTTTTTAAAGTTAGATGCTATTTTCATTTTTTTTTTTATATTCCTCCAAAGACCTATGTTCCAGATCTATTTTCAGTATTTTGATTTAGAGGGAAAATATGGAAGAACACTTTGTTCGTAGCCACATTCTCTCTTTCTGACCTTAAGCATTTAACTTCTTGCAGAGGAGTTTGTCCAGTCTTTATAGTCACTTATGCAGCAATATACTTAATGACACAATTATTAAGTGTCCTTTTCATTTCCATTACAGTGATTTTTAGCTTGTAGAATATTAAATTATTAGTTTTACTTAAGCTCATGCAAGTGTACAGTGAAGAAGAAAATGCAATAAAAATTCTGTGAAGTTTAAATTTAGTAAATTTATGTGGGTCATTTGGGCATAGTTCCTAATCATTATTTGATCCTAGGTAGAAGAAGGAAGCAGATAGAAGAACTGTTATTTTATTTTCATCCATAGGCTAAATAAAACTACTGTGTTTCTAGTACCTGCACTTTTTAGGTAGGTTGCTTGGTAAATCTGGGGGGTTTAGCAAGGGTTTTAACGGTTTAGGCAGTCTGATCATTTTTAGAATTGATCCTTCCCATGAGTGAATTTCTTCCAGTATCTTTCAAAGAGCAGAGTAATTTAAGTTAAAAAACAAAAACAAGATGTCAGAGCATTGCAGGCATTGTAGGGATTTCTCTAAGTCTATATCCATAAACCTTTTTTAGGCATGGAATCATATGCTCAGTTATTTAGCCTTGCAGAACTGTCACAAGCTGAGAAAAAAAAATTTAGAAACGAATTTCACGTATGTTGCTATGGCAATATTCTCTTCTGCATTAAAAAAAAAGTATGGCTTTGCAGGCCTTACCCCTTCCCTTGTTTCTGTCCTGGCTCCTCCTCCATTGGGAATGGAGACAGAGCAGTTGGCACCTGCCTTTCAGGTGATAACTCAGTTGACAATGCATCTATGAGTAGGAGAATGCTATAGTTTGAGCTCGCTCTGAGGTGTAGTCAAATGTAGCACTAAGAGTACATGCATCCAAGATCTGATTTTCTTTAAAGAATTAAAAAAAACCTCTAAAAGAATTAATAAAACTACAGTAAGTAGAGCATGGGAAGTAACACAGTGCAACAAGCAAGTTATGTTTTCCAATATTTCCAGTTTTTCCAGAAGAACCATTCCTGTACAAATACACAGTCTGACTGCTGCATTTGAGCTTTAAATTTAAAAGAAAATCCTTCCTAAGCCAGGTATGTATGCTGAAGAACATGGACAGCTTTGCATTTCCCTCAGACCTGTTTTCAGATATTTTTCTGTGTTTCTTAGAGGACATCTGGAATAATGTCTCACACTACGATTCTTAAAGCCCTCGTCCACAGCATTCATGTGACTCTAAAATCCTAGATCTGTTTTGTAAGGAGCAAATAATATTTTTTTATTTCAATGTGGAGTCTGTCCACATATGTTTTGCATTGCACATTAATTGCAATGCAAATTACTGCCATATTTCTTTAAAATTGTAGCAGCAGTTTTGCTCATGTGGTTTCTGGTTCCAGAGAACTCCTTCAACCTGAATAAAATTCTGTTGCAAAATTTAAGGACATGACCTTTAAAGATCCCTTTCAACCCAAACTATTCTATGATTCTATGTAATCTACAAAATGAGTATGATTATCTTTTGCTTTCATTATATCTGAAAGAACTCTGCTAAAACTCTCCTTGAGCCTAGAAATTCTGTGGTGGCTGTGTATCAAATCTGTGTTTTGAAAAGGAAAAAAAACCAAAATTATGTATCTTTCATAGAATCATTAAGGTTGGAAAAGACCTCTAAGATCATCAAGTCCAACCGTCAACCCAACACCACCATGCCCACTAAACCATGTCCCTAAGCGCCTCATCTACCCGTCTTTTAAACACTTCCAGGGATGGTGACTCAACCACTTCCCTGGGCAGCCTAGTCCCATGTTTAACCACTCTTTCAGTAAAGAAATTTTTCCTCACGTCCAATCTAAACCTCCCCTGGTGCAACTTGAGGCCATTTCCTCTCGTCCTATTGC
>NW_008825150.1:1097737-1098750 GCF_000699105.1 Pygoscelis adeliae
CCAATCTATCTCCCTCTCACACTCCCAGATACTCCTTAGCCTCTCCACTTCCTCCTTCAGCTCTGCCACCAGGCTGAGCAGATCATCCACCTGGTCACACCGCACACAGGTGTTGTCTCTGCTGCCCTCTGGTACAAGTGACAGGCTCAGGCACTCCCTGCAGCCAGAGACCTGGACAGCTGTGTGCTTGTGTGAGGGCTCCGTCTGGGTTGCCACATTCCTTCTGAATCTTTTGAAGCATCTGTGTTGGTGTCGTGTGTGCATGCTTCATTGCTTGTATATGTGTGTATTCTGACATTTTCCTTTCATTACAGTACCTAGAGTGATACTGTATTCTGATCCTTCATTTACACGTTGTTGATGAAGCTTTTAAGAACCATGTTTTGCGAATTACACTTCCATAGGCCATTGTTGAGAAATAATAAATAAAGGAAATGATAAAGGCCAGGTCTCCTATGCAGTCATTGTTGTGTTCAATGCAATCGATATTGGAAAGTTCAAGAAATGTTTTCTGAAACATTCTGTCCCTGTGTAGAGTTTACTAACTTTCCATTTGAAGAACTTTGAACCTAATATATGCCACTTACTATTTTGATTTCATTTTGATGTGCATGTTCTGATGTATATGGAAGAAGTGTCTCTGTTAAGGTGACATAGAGACCAGCATTAACCTGAGCAAAAGAAAAGTAGGAGATAGAATGCTGCAAGGGGAAGATGCCTTGGCTGTCTTAGTGTCGTGGTTTAACCCCAGTTGGCAACCAAGCACCACCCAGCTGCTTGCTCACTCCCCCCACAATGGGATGGGGGAGAGAATCAGAAGAGTAAAATTGAGAAGGCTCCTGGGTTGACATAAAGACAGTTTAACAGGTAAAGCAAAAGCCGCGCACACAAGCAAAGCAAAACAAGGCATTCATTCACTCCTTCCCATGGGCAGGCAGATGTTCAGCCATCTCCAGGAAAGCAGGGCTCCATCATGTGTAACGGTGACTTGGGAAGACAAACGCCATCGCTCC
>NW_008825150.1:1098776-1099184 GCF_000699105.1 Pygoscelis adeliae
ATCAGGTTGCTCAGAGCCCCGTCCAACCTGACCTTGAATGTTGCCAGGGATGGGGCATCCACCACCTCTCCGGGCAACCTGTGCCAGCGTTTCACCACCCTCAGCGTAAAAAATTTCTTCCTTATATCTAGTCTAAATCTACCCCCCTTTAGTTTAAAGCCATTCCCCCTTGTCCTGTTGCAACAGGTCCTGCTAAAAAGTTTGCCGCCATCTTTTTTATAAGCCCCCTTTAAGTACTGATAGACTGCAATAAGGTCTCTCCAAAGCCTTCTCTTCTTCAGGCTGAACAACTCCAACTCTCTCAGCCTTTCTTCATAGGAGAGGTGTTCTATTGCTCTGATCATTTTTGTGGCCCTCTTCTGGACCCGCTCCAACAGGTCCGTGTCTTTTTTATGCTGAGGGCTCCCG
>NW_008825150.1:1099683-1109064 GCF_000699105.1 Pygoscelis adeliae
CTTACAGAGGTCCAGAGAGATGACATCTGTAGCCCTTCCTGTGTCCACTGATGTAGTCACTCCATCCTAGAAGGCCACTAGGTTAGTCAGGCAGGACTTGCCCTTGGTGAAGCCATGCTGGCTGTCTCGAATCACCTCCCTGTCCTCCATGTGCCTTAGCATAGCTTCCAGGAGGATCTGTTCCATGATCTTGCCAGGCACAGCCGTGAGACTGACTGGCCTGTCTTAAGTGTCAATAAGTGATTCAACTGCTCACCACCTGCCGACTGACACCCATCCCGTCCCTGAGCAGTGATCACTGTCCCCCGGCCAACTCCCCCCCACCTTATATACTGAGCATGACGTCACATGGTATGGAATGTCCCTCTGGCCAGTTTGGGTCAGCTGTCCTGGCTGTGCCCCCTCCCAGCTTCTTGTGCACCTCCAGCCTTCTCAGTCGGTAGAGCATGGGAAGCTGAAAAGTCCTTGACTAGTGTAAGCACTGCTCAGCAACAACTGAAACATCGGTGTGTTATCAACATTATTCTCATACTAAATCCAAAACACAGCACTGTACCAGCTACTGGGAAGAAAATTAACTCTATCCCAGCCGATACCAGGACACTTAGGAACCAGTAAGTCTGTTTTCTAGTTATTAAATAGCAGCATCACTTAGAGAATCCATAGAGCTGTAGAGGATGCCAAAGGAGAACCTCTGCCTCTGGTGACAGTGGCATTGGCTGCTCTCATGTGGTCTTAGTCACAGCCCACCTGTTGCATCCTTGCTTCTGTCGTTTCACTGTCTGAACTTGCAGTAACTGCAACATGGATGAATTCATGTCAAATTCACAGTTGCATTTAATTCTGTAAGAATAATTTTGTATGTAATATAACACTGTTTAGCAAACCAAATATTTGTGTAACTTAACCAGTTACAACTGGTTATACCAGTTGCAAAAGGGGAGGGAGTGTTTAATTTTTGTCTACTCCTGACAATTCCTTTATTAGGAAGATTGTGGTTTACTTTCATAGGGATAATATATCGCATAACTAAGTATTAAACACTTGCCATAGATAAATGCCTGAAATAAATGGCAAAAAAGGAGGGGCAGAGGCTGAAAGGGAAAACAATGTAGGTATTTTTGCCTCTCAGCTGAGGCAAAATCTTTGGACTTACTATTCAGTCCTTTCACTGTGATGTCCACTCTTGAACCAAGAACCTTTCTTTGGGTGGAGGCTGTGGTAAATGCAGTTCTCAGTCGCAATTCAAAACCTGGCAAGAAAACATGAGCTAAGTGACATTTCTGATGTCTCTGTTTTTCTTTAACTGATCTAAATACTTTTGTTAGCAGAGTCAGAAAATATAGAGGAAATAAATGAATGTATCTTCTTGTTTATATCTTATGACTGTTTTCTGCTCTCACTGGGATGGGTCAACTGAAGACTGTGTGCAGAGAGGCTTGAGTTGTCAGTGAGCAAAGCCTTGAAGATGAACAGGAAAGTTTTTCCCATAGCTATCTTTCTCCTAGCTTGGATTTGTATTTTACTCTGCAGATCGGGAAAAAAAAAAAACAAACCAAAACCCACAGAGCTTAAAACCCACTTCATAATAATAATTTCGCTTCTGGTCATTGAAGAATCTGATTATTAGGCAATATCTTTGGAAACCATTTCGACTACATGTAATTGAGCGTATGTTAGCATATAAGATAGTGTGGTGCTATTTCCAGTGGGATCTGACAGTAAGAAAAATAACTTTAAGGCAAAGTCAGAGCAAACTGCTTGATGTTTACCATGAAATTTAAGTGCAAAGTAATATTTAAAAAGCAGTTTTCACTTAAGGATTCATTCCTGTTCCTTTTGTCGTATTTATGTATTTATTACAGTGATATTAGTCTTTTGCCCAGTTAATCTTAGAATTCCTAATACTGTTGACAAGTGTGTGCATTGTCCATGTGCAGTGGAAGATACACCTTTTGTGGAAGATACAGTTGAGAATCCTTAGAGCACCAGTCTTATGAGGAGCGGCTGAGGGAACTGGGGTTGTTTAGCCTGGAGAAAAGGAGGCTGAAGGGAGACCTTATCGCTCTCTAAAACTACCTTTACAAAGGAGGATGTAATGAGGTGGGTGTCAGCCTCTTCTCCCAAGTAACAAGTGATAGGACAAGAGGAAACGGCCTCAAGTTGCACCGGGGAGGTTTAGATTGGATATTAGGAAAACTTTCTTCACGGAAGGGGTTGTCAAGCCTTGGAACAGTCTGCCCAGGGAAGTGGTTGAGTCACCATCCCTGGAGGCATTTAAAAGACGGGTAGATGAGGCGCTTAGGGACATGGTTTAGTGGGCATGGTTGGTGCTGGACTCAATGATCTTAGAGGTCTTTTCCAACCTTACTGATTCTATGATTCTGTGATTCTAAGATCACTACTAGAGTACTAGAGTTCTCATTTGCTCAAATGAGCAGGTGCTTTCAAACTAGAATTGCTTCATTATTCATTTTTATAGATCTTAATGATTTATAAAGATATTTTACTTACTTTTTATTTAATGATAGACGTAGGTAAATAACAGGCATCTCTGAGAATAGCAATTTGTTCAGAAATAGTTTAAGGGAAAATGCCTTTTTTATGTTACTGGATTAAGTTGCAGCCTGCTACTATTTTGTAGGGTCTTTATTTGAATGTATTCTTATCAGTTGAAAAATAATAAATAACATCATAAAGGCCAGGTCTCCTATGCAATCATAATAATGAAATGAAAATGAAACATACTACACTAAAAAATTTAATAAACTTTTCAATATATTGTCCTTCTACAAACATGGAAGATTTCTACCAATTTGTAAATTGCCTGAAGCAACTATTATCTTCGCTAGACTGCTTAGCCAAAATCTGCTTTAAGCTCAGAGCTGCCTGGCCTGCACTGGCTGAGCTGATTTTAGGCTTTTGCAAATAGATAACAATGAAGCCCATGCAACTGACTTTAAAATTGTTCTAATTTACCTTTACCTATTGTCACTATGATATTTTTAGTGCAGCTCTTTCCAAAGAAGCATTGTTTTTCTCATCAAAACTTAATTTTGTAACATGTTCAGTTCATTTTATTCATGTTCTGGGAGTGTAAACATTTAGTTATCACTGAAATTTAAATAGCCCCATGTCTCAATTGTAATATTCTTCCCTACCGATAAAAAGCAAAATTATTTTAATGAAGTTTGTTCATTCATTAATATACCACTCATCATTAATTTGAAATTAAATACCTGTTTTTACTACTTACCTAATGTGTGAATTGCCCCTTTTTTCCTGCCGTTGTTGTAGAGGGAGTTGAAGTCTACTAGGTTTCTAATAGTCTCCTCACCTTTCTAAATTAGGTAGGTACATTTTATCTTCCTGGCATATGACTTCAGAATTGTAATGATGAACACTATTCTCCTCTTTTAGTTTAGTCTGTAGTATTTTCATGTTGATACTTTCTTCCTGCAAGTGACAGTTATTTCTTCTTTGAACTTGAATTTTTATGGATGTGATGACTATTTTGCTGTAACAGGTTGTATTGATAAATTGCATATGTTCTTTTCAAGAGAGATGTCACCTGGGTAGTATCTTTAAGCCAAAGATAAAATTATCTTAAAGAACATTTCTTCTCTGCATTATTTTGCAAAGTATATGTTTTATGGGGCTGTCTGATGTTAACTAAAGCAGAGCAAGAGTCTTTGTGTATGACTTTGGTAAATATTTTTAATTTCAGTTCTCTTTACAATTCTAAAATCTCATTTACTTAAATTTCATGAGATACATAATTATTTTTCTGTAAAATGATATTTTAAAACAAAATGTCATTTCCTTTTAGAGCTACTGATTTAATCTACTTCTATTCAAAGATGTCATAACTCATACCATAATCACACGCTCATTAGAAAATAATTAGGCAGTTCTGAGGAGTTGCAGTTACATGAGCTAGTCATAGACCTAGGATGTTAAAAACAGGAAAAAACCTGCAATCAAAACTATTTCTTTGTTTTCCAGAAGATGCAAAGAAGCTTATTTGGTTATATTATCTGGTGGAAGCATATGCATTTCTTCTTTTCCTTTTTATCTTGGTGATTCTTGGTCAAAAAACTACATCAAGCCTAGTTCACTGTATTCATACCAGCATTTTGGATGTCAAAACGGCAAATGAGATTCAGCCTAGGTAAATGTTAAAAGTGATACACATTGAAAAATAATAATAACTTTTCATATAAAATAATGGATTCTGAGGTGGTAATCATTATTTAGGGAACTACCATTGAAATAGGTGTTTCATAAAAGCATCAGCTTTGTGTTTAATAGTGATTAAAAAAGGCAAACACATGATTAGGAACAAAGAAGGAGACAACACAGTAGAAAATATCATTATGCCAAAATATGAGCCCGTCACGCATCACCTATGGAATATTGAGTACAAAGGGTACAGCGTGACAGGGTTTGGGGAAGAGTGAAGGGGAGAATCTTTGTGGAGCAGCTTTCCTGTGAGGAAGGACAAAATTGAGTAGGACTCTTCAAGGCTGAAAAACAGATGGCAGAGGGGGATACAGTAGATGTCTATTAAATTGTGTGCCAGGGAGAGGGTGACTGCAGAATGACTGTTCACAGGCACTTTCAGTACAAGAATCAAAGGATGTCAGTTGAAGCTATGAGATGGCAGATGCAGAACAGACACAAGAAGATGATCCTTTGGAAAAGGTGTCAGTATGCTCTGGAATTTCATGCCGTAGTATGGGGATGTTAGAAGTTTCCATATGCTCAAGGGGGAACGGGATAGATTTGTGGAATAAATATCAGGTGGGAGTTACTAAATACATAGGAATCCCATCTGGTGGCCTCTGAGCTGCCATGTGTTGAAGACCAGGGGACTGCTTTGGGGAGGAAGGATCCCTCTGTGCTTAGCTCGCTCTTATGCTTTTCCTTGGACATCTGCACATGGCTGTTTTTCTAAATATAGGATACTGGCCTGTGTGGATCTTTGATCTGTCCTAGAAGAGCCCTTCCTAATATAATTGCACTCAAGTTCTTGGGTCTGCTCCTTTTCCATGGGATTTCTGTCTCAAGAAAGATAATTTGTTCTAGTTAATGTTCGTAACTTAAAACATTGTATTTGGAAGAAAGGCTGTATAGGTGAGAAAGAGGGTAAGACTTGACTCTAGTAATAGGCTTTGGGTATTGGCTTATGGCATAGGAAAGAATTACAGATATTTGAAGTAAGAATTATGTCTCAGATCATTCAGGTCAGGGATTTGAACCTGCCTTTGAACAGTCTTTCCCAGGCTGTCTACATGTAGAGAGTGTGTGTGTGTGTCTGTGTCTCCCACTCTCATATTTCTAGTCAGAAATTCTTCCAGACAAAAAAAATACTTAAGACCAGTAGCTCTTTTCAAAACGTGTTACCTTTGAAAAAGTGTTCTGAGAAAGTGTAACGGAGGTGAGGGAAATTAGACTTTTTTTTTTCTTCTGTGTGTAAGAGTCTCTGCAGCATTTACCACCCCTTTAAATAGACTTGAAAGGTATTTTCCATTCTGTCATTTTACCGTAAGCTGTCTAATAAAGTCGTTTTGGTATTGAAAACATATTTGGGGCATTAACCAGTGGGTTGTTTGCCCTTTAGAAGTTTGAATGTGTCTCCTGATCTCATGCCTTGTGTTGAAAGCTGAGCACTGGCATGGGTTGGTTGCCCAGAGAGGTAGTGGAGTCTCCATCCTTGGAGATATTCAAAATAAGCCATCTGGACACGGTCCTGGGCAACTAGCTGTAGGTGGCCCTGCTGGTGCAGCAAGGGGGTTAGACCAGATGACCTCCAGAGGTTCCTTCCAGCCTCAACCTTTCTGTGATTCAGTGAAGGCTAACTGTGTGGGCATACACAGCTTGTATTCAGAAAAAAAAAACCAAAACCACCAGAATTGCAGGGCAGTATTTTTACTGCAGTATTTTTACAGGAAATATGTTTGAAGATGGCAGGGGGGAAGAGAAGAAAGACATGCCATCCTATTAAAAGAAGGGGAATACTGAAGGTTACGTTGCCTTTCCTTTGTTTCAAAATCTGTTACAGAAAAGCCTTTTAGTCTTCTATCGTGGCTTTTTGAGGAATAAGGCAAAGGGGTTGTCTCACTCTTAAGGGAATAAATTAAATTCTAGTTTTTTCACAGTACAATTCAAGAACACATGATTTTCTTTACTTATGAAGTACGGAGCTTGTCTGTCTTTTTGATTGAAAACAAGAGGGAGAAAAGAATATACTGAATTCCACAGATGTATGTACTTCCTATGCTATGATTTTGAGGCTAGTAATATAAATATACTTTGAATGTCTGATAGAAACAGTCTGAGAATTCTTTAAGCCACTTCAGCCAGTCTGCAGGCCTCCAATGAAATCATAAATGTTGTATATATGTTCTCTGTTGCATATTATATAAATATTACTTAAGCTCTTTTCCTGCTTACATGGAACCTATATTGGCACTAGAAATCAGGCCCGGTTTCCATGGCAATGCGGTGGCACTGGGAGAAGGGCTGATGCTGTGCTGTGGTTGGTATTTTTATGCAAGAGAAGAGATGCAGACCTACATTTTTAGATAGGAAGTGTATTTCAAGGCACAAAAACATTTAACATTTTTTATAAATCTGTTGAAAAAGTAGATCTGTATAACAATGGAAATTGAAACTTATTGTTTGCTGTTTGCAATAGAAAATTAATTTTTATTTTTATCTAAAATTACAGAACAGCACTGTTAAATATATATGCAATTATTACCGCTATATTTGCATGGAAATAGCAAGGAGTCTTCTGTACTGAGGACAAAGGAAGTTTTGTACTGGGGCAAAACAGGGACAAAATAGACTGAGTTTTGGCTTAGTCTCCTAGCCTTTTCAGTCTAGTTTTCACCTTCTGAACTCTTTTAAAATCATTTTCATGAAGGTCTTTGAGGACTTCCAGAAAAATGTTTTTCTTTTTTTATGGCGATCCTATCCCTCTGGTTTTCTTTATTTTCTCTGGGTTTTCAAAAGATTATCCTCGCTTGTTTGCTCTTTCAACCCTCTGTTATCTTTCAGTGGTACTTAGTATACCTTTTTCTACTTTTTGCATGATCATAGGGGTGGGGAGAGCTCTGACACTAACTCCTGTATTTTTATTTTACCCCCTCTGTCACTGAGAATGGTGAGGAAGCCAGGCCCCTCATGCCCCTTATTTGCTGAAGACCTTCCAGTAGTTCTGCACAATTTCTCCTCCCTGTATGTTTTTGCTTGCCATTTGTGTATTAGGTGTCATCATTATTTGTTCAAGAAATGGTTGTAGCTGATACACAGATACCTAAGGGGAATTCAGGTGAAATTGGAAGAATTATGGACATTATTTTACAAACTGTCTTCCATGTACTTGTGAAGAGTGCTGACAGGGATAGACTGGGACATCAGGTGATGTATGGTGAGGTGAAGAAAGTGAACATTGTGTTTAAGATAAACAAAAAAAGGGTGCTTCTTATACTTCCCTAGAAGTTATATTTCTGGAGAATTAAATCTGTATCTACATTGATGAGATCTTCAGGTATTTTCCTTTGTTATTAATGAAAAAGTTAGGAGTGAGGAAGGCAAGATTTAAAGATGTCGGGGAGCTTTCTAGAAATGCTACATTTTCTTTTGGGTACCAAGAGTCATTAAGGGAAGGGATTTCTAAAGCCTGCAGTTTCTCTTTTATCTTTGATGGGACTAGGATGAAGCTTTGCTCACCTCTTTGCACTTCTCTATGCCTCCTACACTGCAAGTACTTGCTCTACCTCAGTGAAGGGGGATGTTCTGAGAAGTCAGAACCTTCTGAGAAGATGAACCTAGCTGGAAGCAGTATTCTTCACAAGTGTGAAGGGCTCCGTTCATCTCAATGAATCATCATCTTTCTTTCCCAACCCTAGCACTATACAGTTAGTCTGTATCTGGTGTTGCCTAGCAGGAATTCATCAAATGTCTAAAGGGAACTGATTTATCCTAACTGGGACTCTTGGAGAAATTCAAGTAGATAAAACTTTCACAGAGGAATATTAGCCTCTTCCCTATGTCTGGCACCCGCACTATCAATCAGGATTAAGCCTGAAGGCATTTTACAGCTGTCCTGAGGTTTGGCTGCCTTGTCATGCTGATGATTTAAAGATGTCTCACTTAATAGGGGAATATCGCCTTCCCATCCTGCAATCAGCATGTGTTTCAGCTATGATCTTTTCAGACGTTTAGCAAATCAAAGCTCTAAGTGATAGCCCGTGTGCACAGTGGCACTGACTGCATATACACATCTTCATTCAGGAGTAGAAAAACAACTTTGCCTCTGCAGTAACTATAGGTACATAAGGTGAGATGAGCCTGGTACGTTTTCAGTTCCTCTCAGCTTCGTCTCTTGAAACACAGTGGTTCAGCTCTGAGTTTCCTTCAGCTCTTTTCCATCCATTATTGCTGATAGAGTACATAGCTTCTTGAAGACTTCTCTGAGGCTTGTCAGATAACTGAGCCAATGCCAGAGTAGACTTCAGCTGGCTTTGGCACTGACTCAGCGAAAGTCAAGGCAATACATTGCAAACATATGTAGTGTGTCTTAGTTTTAGCACCAGTCAGATCAGAAGCTTTGCCACCACCATAACACCTTAATGTTTCCATTTTCAGCAGCAGCAAACTTATAATGTTCCTTGGACCTCAGTTACTGCTTGTAGTATGTCATGGGTTTGAAGTCATGATGTCACTGTCCTTTACTGTCATTAGGACTCAGCACCAGGATGTTTCTGACCTTTACTGTGCCATGCTAATTATCCTGGCCATTTGACTTTTGAAACGTGGAATCGGAAAGTTCTTCAGTTTTGCAAACAGCTCTGTGCAGTGGTCAGGTGCAGACACCATTGTCCTTCCCTGAGAAACCCTGAGGTGGGGTGACTCATGGAAAAGACGTGAACTGGAGGCGATAGTGGAGGTAGTAATAGTTGCTGTCCGCTTCCTGTTGTAAACTGTGTTCAAGAATTTACCTTTACAAGATGAGCTTCCTTTCCTGAGGCATACGGTTTACTGACCTAGTAGGGGAAGCTTCAGTCACAGCGTTCTGGTATCAAGGCATAGGATATGGAAAGAGCGAGCTCACTCTAGGAGGCAGGTGCATCTTTACAGTTGCATCTTCTCTACAAGAGAGAACATTCATCTGGGATACCACGACAGCTGGGATTCCTTGAGTGCTTTTCCACCATGGATGAGACTCTCTTGCTGTTAGGAATATTCAAATAAGTGAGTCATCCAGCATCCATGCTGTGAGGTAAAGCATGCCAAGGCCGGGATGAGTCAGATGGTCTGATAACCCTTATTCTCAGACTTGCTGACACAAAAGAGATTCTGAAAACCTCA
>NW_008825150.1:1109106-1109548 GCF_000699105.1 Pygoscelis adeliae
TATCCAAAACTGCCTCATCCAAGCCAGCTGAACCAGCTGGACAGGGCTCTAAAATACTGAAGTGACTTCCCTAACTCCCTTGAAACGGCTGCTGCTTGTTGAAGATCCAGTCAAATGAAAGGACCTTCACTTGCAAGCTTCCAAAAAAATGGGAAAGCTCCAAAATGGGCTCTGCAACCCACAAGACAAATGGTTGATGGGACTAAGGGATTGAGAGGCATTTCCCTGGGAATGTTGAATAGGCAACACGGCACATGGAGGAATCATAGAATCATAGAATCATTAAGGTTGGAAGAGACCTCCAAGATCATCGAGTCCAACCGTCAACCCAACACCACCATGCCCACTAAACCATGTCCCTAAGCGCCTCATCTACCTGTTTTTTAAATACTTCCAGGGATGGTGACTCAACCACTTCCCTGGGCAGTCTGTTCCAATGTTT
>NW_008825150.1:1110364-1133675 GCF_000699105.1 Pygoscelis adeliae
CACCTGTCTAAGCCGTGAGCCGCCAGCTTCTCTAGGAGAATGCTGTGGGAGACGGTGTCAAAGGCCTTACTGCAGTCCACGTAGACCACATCCACAGCCTTTCCCTTGTCCACTAGGCAGGTCACCTGGTCATAGAAGGAGATCAGGTTGGTCAAGCAGGACCTGCCTCTCATGAACCCGTGCTGGCTGGGCCTGATCCCCTGGTTGTCCCGCACATGCCTTGTGAGCGCCCTCAAGATGAACCACTCCATGATCTTCCCCGGCACTGAGGTCAGGCTGACAGGCCTGTAGTTCCCCGGATCCTCCTTCCGGCCCTTCTTGTAGATGGGTGTCACATTGGCCAGCCTCCAGTTGTCCGGGACCTCTCCCGTTAACCAGGACTGCTGATAGATGATGGAGAGCAGCTTGGCTAGCTCCTCCACCAGCTCTCTCAGCACCCTTGGGTGGATCCCATCCGGCCCCATAGACTTGTGAGTAATCCTATGGACTGAAGAATAATGGCCTCTGTACTGAGGGAACATGTGACAGGAGAGGATGCTGAATGCAGCAGCTTTTGGAAACATGTCGTGAAATTTGCATAAAATAAGTAAAAGATGCCATGTTCTATAAGGAGGTTGGGCAAGAGATCAGCTGTAAATTTTGCATTAAAAAATGTGCAAAGTAAAGTGAAAAAAATATTCAGTGATCTAGGCACTTTAAAAAAGATACTTTTTTTTTTCTCAGGAACTTAAGTTACTCTTCTTCTAGATCAATTTATCAAACAATTATTCAAATAAAAAGTGTTCCCATGTGTCTGAACAGTAATAATTGCTACTGCCTCTATGAAGACAAGAAGGCAAAAAGGTCAAGTAAAGGGTCATGAGTTGCACAGTATATTAACCTGAGAAGAAGATGAAGGCAGCCTCACTGAGTAAGTCTTATTATAGTGTGAAAGTCCTCATTTTGGAGATGAAACGCCAGTCTCTTCTGGACTGTAATTCATAGCTAAAGAGTGACCGTGTTCTTGATTCCTTTTCACTTCTGTGAAACTGCTCTAAAAACTGTCTCCCAGATGCAGGAAAGCTCAGCAAAGCCAGCGTGCAGATCGAAGCAGACCAGCAAAAATATGCCATGTTTGTGCTTACTAGCAGCTCATTTCTTGGTCCTGGCCAGTGTCCAGGTTTCAGAATTATCTTCTTGCTTATAATATATACACTATATATAATATAGATATATAATACTAGGTATAAAAGAACGGATGCTAAAATTTTGTTTGCCTCCAGGTATATTTAAGTATTTGAGGCCATGTTTTAAAATACGGCATATTTAAAACCAGCTGCTCGCTATTTATCTGTATTTGGGTGAGAATGAGTTTTCGTGAAAAACACGTGTCTGTAATTTTGCCATTTTCTCGCTTTTGACTGCTGCTGAACTTTGCAATCTCTTTGCTTCTTTTATGTATTTCTGTTATGAAAATGGATGCTTAAATTAACATGAATGAGCAATATATAGAGAGAAACTTAAAGCAGCCATTTCATATATTGTACTTATGGCCACACAATGGAAGAATTTTAGTAACTTTTGAACACTGGCAAAATGTTTTTGAATGATAGGCATATTTGCAACGTACGTCTAATATTTAAGATAAAAAGTTTTAAGTTGCTCTTGTTTAGCTTGTTTTTATTATTTCTGATACTGCAATGCAAGCATAGGTGCTTTCATAAAATGCTGGTAGGAATTGTGAAGAAATTTGTTAAAATTCTTGTGAAGTTACATGGAGGAGATGTTACCAGCATTTGGAAGTTTGGGAGGGGGGGTTGTGTGGTTTTAGAAGGATTGAGATCAATCCTTCATTTTGAAAGAAAGTCTGTTAGTGAAAAGGAGTTAGATTGTTAATGTAAAGAGTTCATGTAAAATGCTCGTTTCAGCTTCTCAAAAGCAAGGTTAAGGAGGTGAAGTTTGGTATCAATAGAGTTCCAACTATGGCATTCAGAATTTATCACTGCAGTGATGCTTTGTATTTGCTGCAGACAGAGAGGTTCCTCTAATTGCTGGCTTAGTCATGCAACCTTGTGCCTTCAGGCTTTTTTTTTTCCGCTGCCAGTTATGTACCTCAGTGTTTGTCCCATCCAAAACGCTTGTCTGCTTACCCTTTTCTCATTGCCTGTAGAATTGAGTTCCCGGATACAATCCAGAGCATGATGCATTTGCAGTAACAGGATGACTGGGTCTTCCAAACATTAACTAAGAATGGAGATGAAAAATGCTTTTTTGCATTGAGATGATCATGTGAAGTCAGGATTACATTTTACCAGGGTGCTTGGGGGGGGGCGAGAGCAAGAGGTACTCTGCTGCTGAGTGTATTTGGTATTAGGTGAAGGGTTACAATTTCACTGTTCCTATGAAATCTTTTCTACTAGGCTGTTAAATAGGTAAAAAAGGGTGTGAAACACTGCATTTGTTGATTTTCTCCTGTTCATTTTGCTTCAGATTATCACATTTGCCTTCATATGGTTTCTAACACATATAAATGGAATATATACTTCCTTGTAGTGTATGTATTTTTTTATTAACTCTAAGGAAGTTGTTGGCTTGTACTGATAAACAAAGACTAAATCCCATGTTTCATAATTTAGTTACGAATTCATATTCGAGTCCATCTTTGACTTCAGAGGGTTGTTGACTTAAGGGGTTTTGATGCCAAATTAAGTTAAATCTACTAACTTTTCCAGGGGCAGATAGGGCTGTTGGAGAGCAGAGGGTACTTCTTCCCCCTCCCCAAATCTGTTGCTAGTGGCCACTGTAAGATACTGAAGCAACAACAACATGTTTTCTGATTATATCTTATTAATAGACTAGAAACACTATAATTTAACATGCCAAAGAGAAAGTCAGAAATTAAATACTGCAACGTAACACGCCAAAAAGAAAGTAAAAAATTAATTTCCATTTCTACACTTGTGAGTCATTCTGTTAAAAGTAATCCATCACACAGCTTAACCATAGTAAGAGGAAAAAGAAGTCAAAGCAAATAGTGGCTGCGTCATTACCGCGTGCCAGTGTTTTCTGTCAGGTGGTCTAATTGGCCAGAAATGGAGGTGCATACTCAGGGAGACTGAGGACGGAGCCAGGCAGTGTGAGAAAGGACTCTTGTTGCAAGAGGATTTGAAGAAGGTGAAGCTTCATATGTGGTTTATGAGACTGGCTTGCTTTTTAACTAGGTTTTTATCATTGCATTGGAGCGATATTCCTTATCTGACTTACTTCAGGTGGAGGTTTCATTTTGGCATGTTAGGATGCATATATAAGAAACTCTGTATTCTCCATTGATCAGTACCTATTCCACAGCGTTATGACAGCTGTGTTTCTCCGCTTTGGCTTTTAGGAATTTGTGTTTTGTTTTGTTTGGTTTTTTTTTTATAACTTTCTCAACCTTTACAACATTTCACTGGTGACTAGAAATACGGGTAAAATGCAAGCTGCTGAGTGTATATCTAGGTATTTTGGTTTTGTGTCACCAGCTGGGTCTGTTTTTTCTTTTTTAACTGTTGACTTTTTTTCCTCTGCAAGTCTGTAATGGATGACTGGTCTGGAAAGTAGAACTCTGCAAGAAAAACAGTATTTGAGGAGGAAAACATAATACCTTGGCAAGTTCAGTTAAGATTGAGGCTTCCTGGATAGATTTGGCTTCTGGTTTGCTGTCTTAAGAACATTTTAACAGAATTGCATGTGTTTGAGAACAAAATTTCATTTGGGACTGACTTTCAGAGCTTGAAACCAGTTACTTCTGGGAACTTGGTGTAACTCTGCATCAGAGAAAGCCCAAAAGAGCTACCTCCTGTAATGTCCACAAACCTGTTACATGTCATTTGGTACAATGGTAGGCTGCTACTGGTTCCCCTCAGCTCTGCCGTTGGCGATGTGCTCCTCCTGCTCGCCTTGCCTCCAATGTGGCTGCAGAGTGAGGGAGCCCGGTTGATGGATTCGTTATCCATCGTGGCTGTGTAATCGCTAGATCCAGCACTGAGGCAAGGGAGAAGCTCTATGGCGAGGAGAAGAAAATGAGAAGGATCTCTCTTCACACCAGTGCTCTGCTGGTGGGTTGGGGTGGTGGCATGATAAGACTGCAGTACTAGCTGCTTGAAATGGTATTTATTTATAGTACCCGTTTTGAACAGAAGAAGGCAGAGTTCCTTGGCATTTTACTTTGACTTTGGGTATACATTGAAGCCCAAGGTTGCCTCCAAAAGGCTAGTAAGCAAGGTGGGAATGAAAAATTCATTCTCTGTCCTGCTGTTTGTTTGAGGTTACAGAAGCTACCGTGTCTTAACCTGCTCCGTTCCAGGAGGGGTTTCCACTGGTGCTTTGACTGATGTTTGACAGTATGATGGTATCTTTCAAAGGAATGTTAACAGTCCCGGGAGGAGTGATAATTTTGTTTGATAATGACCAGATGTAGAAACTGTTTCATGCTTGTGACATGCCAGCAGTCTCTCTTTTTACGCATGGATTTTCTAGAATTGGAAATTGTAGTATAGTTTTACACCAGTATAAGAACACAAATAGCGCTTTTCATGTAAAGCAAAGCTGTCTCTGGAAGTTCACATTAACAATTTCTTGGAGTTAGTTAAAAAAATGTCTCCTTATGCTCTGTTTCCTTCTGGATTTGTAGAGTTTGTTTCTAAAAACAGTAAGATGACCTCTGGCATAATTAAAAATAATTATAATATTACATTACAAAAAATTTATCATAGCTATTAAAATTTAAAATTATTCAGAATTATAACCAATTTAAAATCTTACTTGAAATACACAACATCATTTTGTTCCTTGAGCAAGAACTTTGGGGTTGTTTTGATCTTTCTTGTGTTTTTGTTGCTTGTTGTATGTGGTGGATCTATTTAGAAAGCCTTCATTTAAGACTGCCTTGGGTTCAGAGAACTCGCTGTTACAAGGCACCTGTCTAATTAAGCTAAATTTGCATTTGGGGAAAAGAACAGGCAAAAGTTCAACTAGTAAAGCAGACACCATCTGAACAAATGAGAAAGAGATCCAAATAACTGAGTCCTTAAGCAATTAACAACAGCTGGAAGAAACTTGTGTATAGACATTTCAGACTTTAAGCTCTACAGCACCTGAGAGCCTTGCCCGGGATCATGAAAGATTTTTCCTTCTGGAGCTGGAGGGAAGCATAGCTGGAGCTCCTTCCAGATGGACCCACACCCACTTGTAGATTTCTTAAAGCTCACATCTCGGTGTTAGGAGGTTTATAGCACATTTCTTCTGATGTTTACCCTCCCCCTGCCTCCTTTTTTTTTTTCTCTTCAATCTGAAATTCCCCAGAGAGCCTCTGTGGACATGTCAGGAGGTTCATAACATTGTTAGAATACAGTTTATTCCAAATTTTATTTTATTAAATATATGAAGGAGTTGTTTAACTTCCTTTTAACTGCATTTTCTATTAGCAAAAAATTTCTCTGGATGTGTTAATCTGAAAATCTTAAAGAGAGTTTTGTTTTCCCCTCAGATTGAGGTACTTCTTAGCTTAACCCCACTGATTTCTGCCTCCCTCCCAATTTTTTTTCATTTGACTCAGTCCATTTTCCTTCTGAGGCAATGCTCTCCTAAAGGTAGGAGAATCAGGTGCAGGTTTTAGGTAAAGTTCTGTTTACCTAAAAGTAGTCTTTAAGTTAATAAATTCAGTAGTTCACCATGCCTACAGTACAGTGTTCACAGAGAAGGACTCCTCCTGTTATATGCCTGTTCCCCATGGAGAATAACATGAGGATTTCTTCAAGTAATCTTGTTGCATAGCAATCTTGCCCGCAATGCTTTATTATCCATTACTTGATAATAACAATAAAAACATATTTTTTGTCTATGAGGGTTTTGGATAAAGAGGCCTGAAGTCTGTTTTGGTTTTTAGTAATGGAATTCATTCATTTGTTGAGGAAAAGGAAGGAATGTGTGAAGATGAAGTGACTGCACGAGGTCAGACCCGAGGTGCATGTACATTCCCTCTGGCCAGGAGCAGTTGCCTGGGGAAGAGTGCAGGATTGGGCCTCGATGTGCTGAATACTCTCCCAAATCCAGCAATCTCAGGCTGATGAGCTTCGTGAGTCAAAGGTGGTTTTGTATTAGCTATCAGTCGATTTTTCTTCCATGAGTTTTTCTGAGCCCTATTTGAACGTAGCTAACTTCTCTTATCCATGATATCCGAGGAGGAAAGGTGGTTTTAGTTT
Source organism: Pygoscelis adeliae (assembly GCF_000699105.1). Classification (NCBI taxonomy): domain Eukaryota; kingdom Metazoa; phylum Chordata; class Aves; order Sphenisciformes; family Spheniscidae; genus Pygoscelis; species Pygoscelis adeliae. The sequence continues at coordinate 1,116,586 of NW_008825150.1, forward strand.
TTAACAGCATGTTGCATGAGTAATTTTCTTTTCTTTAGATTTTTTGTCAGCTTGGCTCAATTTGTGTGGGGAGAGGCAGTGAACAGTCATTTCCTATTCGCTTTCTCTGTGCCTCTCAAGATTTTATAGATATCCGCTGTCTGTTTTCCTGGCTGAAGAGTTCTGGTATGTTCAGATGCTTCCCATATGGAAGGCATTTCATGTTTTTAATCACCCTCGCTGCTCTTGTTTTACCTTTTCCAGAACAGAAGAATAGCAAACAACCCTACAACATCAACAACAAAAAACCTAAACAGTTCTTCCTGAATTTCTCATGGTAAAATTTTTCCCAGCATTTTCAGGTTTTAATGTTACGGAGATTGCTTTTACTGTTGGCTGTTGCTCAATTGGAACATGGAGCAACATGTCCATGACAGAGAACAGTAAAATTAAGTTATCAGTAATTTTAAATTTCTTAAAGTGGGCAATTGATTTTCCGTAAGACTCCATGCAGTGTTTTGGCGTATTTTGTTTCAAGTTCACTGTAGAGGAGAAATGCTTCAGCTTTTCTTTTGTCTTTTACTAAGCATTCCCTCTAAGAGCAGGTTAAAAATAGGATTTCATTGTATTTTGATTGGACTCTGCTGTAAATTTATTTTTGTCCATTTAAAAGAGAATAATTAAAAGATAAAACATCCTGGCCAGTGTTTGTTAATTGCTTGTAGTGCTTCTTTCAATACAGTTATAAGGTTTGTCATTGTAGACTGTGGAGATGGTCAGTTCTCTGCATACCTACTGACAGAATACTGTGAGTCTAGAAATGGTGTGTCATCTTCTTTTATTAATTAAGTGTTTATGCTTGGATGGTGATGAATAACCTAGTAGTGGTAGACCACAGACTACCAAATGATTACTTCAGAAAAAAGAAAAACAGATTTAGTATATGCCTCTGCATGAATGTGTTACCTAATGCATATCGTTGCATACAACGTTTTAGGAAATAAGAAAGAGTAATAACTTGAAATAATGCAGCTGTTGAATAGCTTGTTATGTTATGATAGTTTTTGACAGTTATGTTTCTGAAAAGGAAATGGAAGTTAGCATACGTGTTTATTACTCACAGCTTTCTTAATGGCTGGATTTTTAATGCCAAAGATGTTTTAGAGTCCACTTTGAAGAAAAAAAGTAATTCACATTTTAACAAACTCTATACTGGAAAAATGAAATCTAAGCTGAATAGCGTATATATTCATGCCATATATCTCAAAGGATTATATTGTTGAAATATTGATCATATTATATCTTTCCAAGGCAAGAAAAGGGTGACTAAGAAATAGCAAAACTGGAGTTCTCTCATTGACTGATGTCCTTCCTAACACTGTGAAATTGTGTGTTGGCAGAAGAGCAAGCATTGGTGATGCCAGCATGAGTTATTCAACTTGTAGGCAGAATTTAAGCAGCCAAGTCAAGTGTTGAAGACTTGATCTTTACGTATACCCCAGAAATGTAAAAGTGAGCAAAACCAAAGAACAAGGCTAAGAATCCCTTGCTAAGAATTCTAAACTGAAGCAAAAAATGGCAAAATAAGCCAATAATGCAGAACTAGCAGTCAGACTGATGTAACTCAGCAGCATTTCTTTCCTTCACCCTTCTTCATGTGCTAATATTTGATTGCTTCAAAAGGTGTGAGCAAAGCTAAAAGGACAAATCAAAGATCTTCCTCAGTTTAAATCAGTGTTTTGTTATTTGCAGATAAAATCATAAATAACTCCAGAAGGAAGTACAGTAATATCTTTCTTTCCTTCCTGATGTCCACAAAGGACAATAAGAAAACACTCCTGAATACCAAATACAACGAGGACTGGAGACAGGAAAAAAATAACCCTTTTCAAAACAAAATCAAATATAGTAGCTTGAGAAAGACTCAGAAGCAGCTCTATTTTCTTAATCTGTTTCCCTAGGAATAAATTAAAATACTGGCTTTTTTGAAATCTTGGGTTGTACACTTCCTCCCTCTCTTGGAGGGAGATTCTTGGTATTCCTTGATGTTTATTTCAAAATGAGCAACAAAATGTGTGAATCTCAATTCCAGAAATGCTTCTAGTTCTCTTTGAAGTATTATCATGTGATGAAATAGAGCAAGTAGTTATTATCTTAAAAGACAAAATCGGCACAACTTCAATGGATTTTTGAACTTAGGACCCCTGTACCGCATTGCCCTAACCTACCCTACGTTTTTCTATATTTGTACCATCTTATGTGACCAAAATAATAACATGGAAACTTGTGGTCAAAACCGAGTAAAGTGATGGTACCGTCCAAAATAAGGAGTCCAAGCACTGATGGATGTGCTTGTGTTACCTGGCACGCTGCTTTCAGATATATTTACAAAGTGCAGGCTATTTTACTATGCTTTATTTTTCTTGCTTATCATTAGCATTATTAATTTTTCAGTGTTCATAGTTCTTGATCTGTGTATCCAAAATGGCCTTGTGCCCAGCAGATGATGTTTCAAGGTTTGTAATGTAGATCCTTATACTATGATTTGTTTGATTAAAGCTTTCTGCCAACATTAGACTGGACGTGGGGGTGGTCAGCTTGCTGACACGATGAAACCAGGCTATTGGAGGGCCATTAATCTAATGCGTGGTAAGATTAACTGGTCAGAGAATGTGCTGTACCTTCCATTTGCTGTATCGGTTTACTTTCCTTGCAATGTACAATATAGAGGCATCTGCTGGGAACAAAAGAGGAAAGATAAAGGCAAAAAACCCCCATAATTTACCTAAGTAGGAGCATGTGCAAACATGTTTATTGTTTATCCTACAAATGGATCCCTTCTCTCTCTTCTATTCTGTCCTAAGCTTTATGTGGTTAAAAATTACATAAATTTATTTATTTGGGTAGATTTCTCATCATAACTTAAGCCATTAATAAATTAGTTCCAAATATTCCTTTTTAAACCTGACCATTTACTGAACGAATAGAAGAACGTTATTATCTGAAAGGGGTAGCAGGCAGATAAATTTGGTATGCGTGCAACTTCCAGTGATGTCCTTTAAAGCAAAGGCATAATAGCAGCTGCTGTGCAGGCGGTGCATGTCGCCAGTGGAATTTATTTTTGACCAACTGTGTACTCTTCGACTCCAAATGCTCTGTCTGTCTTGAACAATTGCAGTGTGTAAAAAGGAAAAGTGGTGGTGGGAATTACAAGGAGGAGGACTATAGGAGTGGGATAGACATAAATACAGTTTTTACTCATGATCAAGGAAGTATTTGAATCTAAATTTTAGGAGCTGAAAAATTAGCAAATTCCAGATTTCTATTTTTTTATTGTATGAATGACAAAGTACTGTTAATATGGTGTTTTTCAGATGGCTTAGATTTGAAATAGATATAAATGCAAATTATAGCAGCTTTTGATGGCACAAATGCTTCAAGTTACTTTGCAAATGTATTTTGCAAGTATATTATTTGGCAAGTAAGTATTTTTTATTTTTATGACGTATGAATACAAAAAATAACAGCGTCAACCTGTTTGGAGAAGGCTTTCTTAATTATTTGACAAACAGGTATGCTTCAACCATGGATTTCATTTTTTATGTTTATTGAAAATACCCAGAATTTCAAAATGTGAGTAATTTGTAGGTGTTTAGAAACACCAAGTACAGCCTTTCTCAGAATAGGATATAAAACATATTTCATTTTTTTTGTTTTTTGTAAACTGGCGATGTAAGACAGTCAGAAAAACACCTCTTGGCGGTGTTGGGTTTTGGTGTTTTTTTCTTTTTTTTTTTTCAGTTAGTGCATATTAAAGCATGCTGTATGTGTTCTGGGCATGCATCATGGGCTACCTAGGAAGATTAATTTTTCTTTCTTACTTCCTAATAGTTGTTTTCAGTATTTTGTAGACTGATACAGCTTTCCATAGTCTTGGCAGCAGCTACAGATGAGCAGAAGTGCATTAAGTCATCTGGTTTGGGTCAGTGTCACTAGAAGATTGTTCCTTGCTCTGTATTAATGAGATCTTTCTTCCGTCAGCTAGCAGGCAGGAGCTTTTGAATAACTTGATATTCTCTGAAAAATATTTCTTCTCAATCATGCTTGAGAAGATAGATCTAACATCTCATTTGCTCATCGGGAATTCTAAAAGCTTGTCTGTATCTGATTATATATCTTTTATAAGCTGTTCCAGTGAGTAAGTCCAAACTCACTTGAGACCTGCTTTTGGTCTGGTCAGGTGCATCTCTGTCCATGCCTCCCTAGGGTCCCACAGGTGATACAAAAGATGACAGTGAGAACATAAGTGAGATGCGCTTCACTGGTATTTCCCAAGGCATTCTTTCCTCCCCTCTGAAGGGTTGGTTTACCCCTGTGAGGAAGCTCTTTACTAAGTGTGCTCTCTCTTTCATTTTCAGGCCAGAGCCTCAACAGAAAGCTCCCTCTGCACCTCCACCTCCACCCCCACCCCCACCTCCGCCCCTGCCGGAGCCCACCCCACCAGAGCCAGAGGAGGAGATTTTAGGGTCCGACGATGAGGAGCAAGAGGATCCCGCGGATTACTGTAAAGGTGTGTGCAATTCAGCACTTGGGTGAACATTGTCATGCAAGTCTTAACTCTGGTTCTTGAGAGGTTTTTAAAGACCTGACCTTTAATTACAGAATTTATTTATACAAGAATTATGAAAAACTGCTCATTTCAGGTCCAGATGCACAACCGTCTTCAGCTTTACTTTTTCACGTAGCCATAGCTTATTTATACATTTTGCAATAAATACACAAATACTGCATCCCTGTTTTCTTCCTGATGTCCTGGTTATAAGAATAGAGAAGAAACTTTTCTTGATTGATGTTAGTTGTAAGAGAAACTAAAACAGCCAAACCAAAACAAACAACCCCTTCTTCAGTCCGAAAAGTTCTAAAATGCCTTGATGCCTTTAACAATGTCAACATTTATTTTTTAATCTCTTTTTTCCCCCTTCTTCTCTCACCTGCACCAGCCTGAGATGTTATATGCTGCTTTTTCACATGTTGTCTTTCACAGCCCTCAGCATTGTCTGAGGCTCTCTATATCATCGTTTTAGCTCTTGATTTCCTTAATTTTTGTAGTTGCTTATATTCATTTTTTAAATATAGTTAAATGCATAAAAACATGTGACTGCAGTACAACAGTGTCAATACTGAAGTTTGTTTTAATGTCACTGCTAAAGTTGCAAGTCTGTTCCCATTAGGGTAAAATGTATACTGTACTTACATGAAAAATCATAAAGTAACAGGTCTATCAACTTTGGGTTATCTGTCGTAGTAGATTTCAAGGATATGAATTTACTTTAGGAAACATCAAAGTTCTATCACTTCAGATTAATGTTTTTGAACAGCCAAAAAGCACTGTATGCACATTGACTATATCTGGTATTCTATATTCCTCATATCAAGAAACACTTTCTGTGTCAAATGTGATGATGTCTTCTTAATCAGAAGTTTCTACGTAAGCCTGGAGATGTGCTATTTTAAGAATCCCCTCTCCCAGCCTGGAACAAGTTGTTTTCTATTTTCAGATTTAACAATTGAAAGTGACTATTTCATTTTGGTGTAAGAATTTTTATTAATATGTGATATTTCAAATGTTTAAGTGGCTTACAGATACCAATAGTGAAAACCAGACAGTAAACTCAAACTAAATGTTGAAGTCTGCAGCCGGGAAAAGAAAAACATGTCACTAAAGCATGTTTGTATTTTTTTTTTAATTATTTCTGTTACAACACATTTGTTCCTGAAGATAACTCTTTTGGTATCTGTAACATCTTCCATCAGTGAGTAAGGATTTGTTGTTTAAACATCTGTTTACTTGTAAACATTTGTATTTCCTTGAGATTAAGCATTTCAAGACCCCCACTTAATTCTTCCCTGAAGTATGGGCTGCATTTAATTTCAAACAATCCATTGTTGTCTGTGTTCCTGTATCTCTTGCAAAATGTCACCATCTGGAGAAGTTAGATCACAAAACAAACAAAAAAATGGTCTAAGTTTACAGCCTGCTTATAAACTAGAGTCTCTGGGACTACAGCGGGTCAGTAGTGATATCTGTATACTTCTAAAATGAACTACATGTTATGCTAAGAATACTGGCGAGTTTCCTGAAAAAGTAATGGAAACTTCTGTACGCTTAAAGGTTCTTCTGAATCCTTCTGGTCTTGAAGCTCTGAATTGATGGAAGTATTTTGAAGATGGTTCAAGCTTTGGTTCATTTGGATGTCATAATCATTATTTGTTTCTGCGAGAACAGTGCTTTTGTTGCTCCAGTAGATGATTTACCTATTTTCTGACCATAATTTCCTGTAAGACTGATCAGTACATTTCCTTCTTTTAGTCTATGGGGGTTGAACTAAAGGAGGGGTCACCATGTTGTATAAGAATCTGAATCAAATGGCCAGACTGGGATGGTCTGGGGCCATACAGACTTCCTGTTTGTTTATTTTATAGTCAATAAGGGGAACGAATAAGTTACTAGGTAAAGAATTCCAGGGGTGGCTTTTCGATACATTATTTCCATTTTTTTGAGAGGTATTTTATTAGTTTGAATATTAGTTTTCTGTTTTGGGTAACCTTACTGTTGTTTACAGAGTGGAAGATAAATATTTGGAAATTATAATTTATTACTGGAGTGTCTCTTTTCTTCCTAATTTTATCTCCAAAATGTCAGTCTCCCAGGATTTTTGAGTGAGGCACAGAGCATACTTCATCTGTTCTCAACCCCAGTCTGAAATCTCATAGGAGGGCGATTTTGGTGAGGGAGTGTATAAGTAATTTTTTTCATGAATTCAACATTTTACCTGTTAACTCTGCTTCCCATTGCCAAGGTATTTTTGTTACTAATTTTATTTTTCTTTACTATTTTTAAGGATATGTTACTATGTGCTGGGCTCACATCTTCACCACATTACATGGTGGTTAGTAAATAGTCATAATAGTATTTTTAATCAGGAAATTGGATTAGTTTGAATTAGCACCTGACATGAAAGAGACAACTAACAGCCATCGGTGTAAAGCAGACTAACCTCTGTTCCCCAGAGGATTCCTCCAGGGCCTGTTTAAATCTGTGAAATGACTTCTGTTGGTGTCGCTGAATTTACATTAAATGCTTTTCCAATCTTTATTTGTTTAAGGAATGGAAATACCAAAAGTCCAACTACGTGATTTTTCAAGGGGTACTTAGACAATGAAGCTATTTTTTTCTTCTTTTCTGAAAAGCCTTGAAACACTTGGAGACTTCTTTCAAGAGCCTGTCGTGTCATGGATGTAATTGGAATTCTTTGCTTCTCTGATCATCTTCTTTGCCCCCTGGAGATGTCTCCCATTCATCCAGTTCACAAAGGGAATAATTCCCTATACAAGCATAGAACTGGCCAGCTACAATTACCAATACATTCAGGAGACATTTAGGAAGAATGATCTCATTTTTCTGACCCTCTTTCTTGAGTGCATGTAGCTAGCTAGCTAGCTGTGAGAGAGACGTTTTTTCTGTGTGTGCTGCAGTAAATAGCACAACAGGGTTTTTTTGTTACAGTATCAGCAGTGCAACTTACACATTGTATATTTTCAGATACTAATATTGTTTTTGCAAAAGTACATAATTTTTCTTGAACTGCTAATTTTGCATAGATGCTTTCTTGTTACTACTATTTAGAAATACTGTATCATGAAGAACTTAACATTCATCATAGGATGACACCAGTTTTTAAAATGCATTTAACTAAGCACGTTGTTACCTGGTTGTCCACAACCTGTAAATGAATATGTTGCTGACATGAATCAGGGAGTAACGTGTACAGGAACGGTAATCGATTATTTCCAAAACTGCTCCTGTTGTGGCTTAGGACAGTAGAAAGTATCTTGTGAAGTATACATACTCAGAGAATATGCTACCGCTGTTGGTATCTGTAACATATGCTGGTATATTGCTATAATTAGTTATGACAGTGCTGTAGTGACCAAAATAACATGGCTTTTACATATATAGTATTGTTATTCTTGCAACACACAGATTTTACTAAAATAACTTATCAAACCCCCAGTTTATTAACTTGACTTTGGTGTCTTTGACTGATTGCCTCTGTAGGGTGTTCTCTCTCCTGGCTATGATGGGAAGAAACTGTCCCAAGTTTCTAATTATTTTTGACCCGTTGAAGCACAAGTATACCAAAAGCTATCTGCAGCGAGGCAGACTTATAAGGCACTTGTTTACCTAAACTATTCTTAGAAACATATGCTTACCTGTATTTAAATTCTTCATCATTGAGTGTTATGTTGTTAACATGTCAAAAAAGCAAATATTTTGTTTAGTGCAAAAAACTTAACTTCTGGACATTGTTTTATATACTTGAAGGCCCACATACACCCTTCTGGCAGTGCAAAAGGCTGCATGAATTGTGGGTGTTTTCGTATACATCTGAAGCCATGTAAGTATTAAGGAATCATTTAATAGGACTAGATATTTAGGAAAATTGTAAAATGTTCCAGAAATTTTTGTATTATTGAATTTTAAAATTTGTTTTGCAAACCACAGAGAGGTGTTAAAACTAGGTGTTAAATATTTTTCCGTTTTTATAATTACATCTGTTTGCAAAAGGAATAATGATTACACAGAGAATAACATTTCATACTTCTCACTGTTTTCATGCAATGATACATGCAGGACAAAACTCAGAAGAAGTGATACTGTGATAGTGAATTATGTAGCAGTGTTTTACATAATTCTTGCTGTCAGGTCAGAAGACCTGATTTGTTTCACAATTGCGAACTTCTAATGGAAAGGTAGAATTGCTGTATGTTCTCTCAGCCTTCCAATCACATCTATCACTTCATCATCCTAGATAGAGTTTTATGGAAAGACTTTACCAGAGTAGTAATTTTTTTTTTTGTCTTAAACCAGTCAATAGCTGTCTTAAAATGTGATTATATTTATTCAGATTTTAAAATATTTTCATCAGCTGTTACTGCAAGAATGGCTAAATAGACAAATTAAAATTTAGTTTTGTTTTTAATGTTTCTATCAGTATGGATTTGTATACGTGAGTTTATTCAGCAAAATTTCTACAATAATGAAGCTGCAATAGTCTTGGGCTTCATATGTGGCTGATACTGTTTCTTTTTGCAAATGAAGTGGACAGCATAATAGTCAACACTTACTCTCAGTAGGTCCATGCCCACCCCCCCTTTCCTGGAGTGTAAATCTGGTTGGGTGTTCCAAAAGTGATCTGTTTTTTCTTTGAAGAGTAAGGAGTTCCCACTTGGCAGTGTTGCTCATTCTTCCTGAGGTTACACAATTCAGCAGTGGAAATGAAGCTATCTTTTTAGGTTGCTAAGTGAGTTGTCCTGGCAGCTTTTCATGAACAGTTCCTTCCCAGTCATGGAGGGGAGGGTAGGTCTTCCCCCAAGGGGGAGTCCTGGGACTCAGTCCTAGCCTGGGTCTGTATGTCTCAGTCCTCATGTAATGCCCTGTACTGCTCCTGAATCAGGGCTTTCTTTTTCCTTTGCTGTTTTTTAACTGAAAATGTTGGTGTCTGTATACATAATGGTTTGTGAAATGAAATATTGTGTGTGGTAGTAAGTATACAGTTCTCACAGGTTAAAAATTTAAAGATTGTTCTCATATCTGGGTCTTCATAGATTTGCGCAAAATTTTCATGGAAAAGATGAAACTTCACACCTTACTGCTAGGCTGGGGGAGCTGAGACTGCGCTCTGTGTGTCTGTCCATGCTACCTATGCACATCAGACTCACTTCTGTGCCCGGTGAACGTGCTCTGCGGTGGTATAAACTGGGAGGCATGTGGGCAGGGAGGTGCGTGAAGTTAGTGCTGTATAGCTGAGACTTGTGCTGCCCATCTGAAATTGTTTGTTGCTGTCACTTGGTTCAGACCGGCCCCTGCCGAGACGAATACTTGGGAGTGCTGCTTCCCTGGTGCTCTGGCCTGAGCTGTTTGAGCCTCTGCCAGCGGTATTACGTGCGGGAGCCTGGCAGCTGCAGCCATGTCAGATGGGTCAGCTTTTAGTTGAGGCTGTGAGCAAACCAGTGGGTGTCTGCTATCTGCTAAGCTTAAAGTTACACCTGAACATACAAATATCAAAGCTGTGTGTGTTTTAGAGTTTCAGTTTAGACATACGAACATCCAAAGCAATACCTTATTTAAGCTTTATCATTCTGTTGAATATGTAATCTTTATAGTTCTATTGTACAACTGTGTTAAATTTATTAATCTGCTCTGGAAGCATTTGAGGAAAGTTCACATGAACTTCTGTTAAGGCAAAAGATGTTATTAGCAAGGAAAGGATGTAAATATATCCAGATTTGATGTCGCTGTCTCACAGATAAAAAGGAGATAAGAGAGAAGCCTGTTTTAAATCCAAGGAAGTGATAAGTTCATGTTGTTGTCTTAACTGGGCACCAGTTCTAACCAGATTTTCAGGGCATTTCAAAACAAATATAGCAACTTAGAGAAAGTAGTCTGAAGTTTTCCTAATTTTAAATGAAATAGTCAATAACTGAGGATCCTGCCAAAGGACAGTTGGGCGTGACATTGTGAAGGACTGGAAAGAGCCAAGGAGGTGATTCCTTGACAGCTGCCCCGAGTCTGCTACTGGTGATGTCCTGGAGGGTTGCATGGTGCAGCTTTATTATTTGTTTGCAATTTAGGCAAAATTGTGGATATTATTATTAGTCTGTTAAGGTCTGAATAATAATAATCTTGTGTAATCACTGTCTTCCCTGGTTTGACTGGGAGGAAGAATGCCTCTTAAAATATGAAGGAAATAAAAAGCTTAATTATACCTCCTCACACTGCCTAGAAACCTGAGCTCCAGCCTGCTCTGTCCTGTTGGCCTTTCTGCCTAATGGGGCTTTTGAGGACCTGTGTAGCGGTGTAAGTTAGGACTGCAGACTTCAGTAAAAAGCAGTTCAGACAAAGCCCGTAGCTGCCTGCTCTCTCTTCTTCCTCACTGTAAAAACCTCAGATGTGAGAAAAATGCATTGCTGCTATGGGTCAGGAGCCAAGCAAAGAGCATCAATAAAGTCTGCATTGTTGTTAACATTTTCTCAGGAAGTATTCTATTGCTGCCTTTATTAGTAGAAAGCAAATGGGAATTAAAACAATCTCTGTTGAGATTCTGCAATCATCCAAAATATGTTGACTGGAGAAGCTTCAAAAATTATAAAGAAATAATGCAGATCTTTCCTGTACTCTCTGTGAAGTGGAAGATAAGCCTGGGGAAATAAAGAACAGATGGTAATGTTACCACAAATAAAAGCCATAAGACAGAAGGGTGAATAAACTGTACAGGATTCCTTGACAGCTGCCCCGAGTCTGCTACTGGTGATGTCCTGGAGGGTTGCATGGTGCAGCTTTATTATTTGTTTGCAATTTAGGCAAAATTGTGGATATTATTATTAGTCTGTTAAGGTCTGAATAATAATAATCTTGTGTAATCACTGTCTTCCCTGGTTTGACTGGGAGGAAGAATGCCTCTTAAAATATGAAGGAAATAAAAAGCTTAATTATACCTCCTCACACTGCCTAGAAACCTGAGCTCCAGCCTGCTCTGTCCTGTTGGCCTTTCTGCCTAATGGGGCTTTTGAGGACCTGTGTAGCGGTGTAAGTTAGGACTGCAGACTTCAGTAAAAAGCAAAGCCCGTAGCTGCCTGCTCTCTCTTCTTCCTCACTGTAAAAACCTCAGATGTGAGAAAAATGCATTGCTGCTATGGGTCAGGAGCCAAGCAAAGAGCATCAATAAAGTCTGCATTGTTGTTAACATTTTCTCAGGAAGTATTCTATTGCTGCCTTTATTAGTAGAAAGCAAATGGGAATTAAAACAATCTCTGTTGAGATTCTGCAATCATCCAAAATATGTTGACTGGAGAAGCTTCAAAAATTATAAAGAAATAATGCAGATCTTTCCTGTACTCTCTGTGAAGTGGAAGATAAGCCTGGGGAAATAAAGAACAGATGGTAATGTTACCACAAATAAAAGCCATAAGACAGAAGGGTGAATAAACTGTACAGTAGTTACAGGACATGAGTTTTTTCCCTCCAGGCCAAGTAAGGCAGAATTTTTAACATTAGAGTAAAATTTTCTTTAGATTTCCTATTTATAGTAAAGGATAATTTGAAGAGGAAAATTTATACTATAAGAATTACTTGAAAACCTGGGAATTATTGTTTGTTTTCTGAATATTCTTTTTCTACTTGTTTTTTCATGAAAGGAGGCTACCATCCAGTGAAAATTGGTGATCTTTTCAATGGCCGGTATCATGTTATTAGAAAATTAGGATGGGGACACTTCTCTACAGTCTGGCTATGCTGGGATATGCAGTAAGAAAACTATTTATTTCCGTTCACTTTTTTCTTAACATGTTACTATATTTTGTTTGCAATAACTTTTGTTTTACATGCATGATAAAGTTATGTAAATGTTTGCTATCTTTTTATGCAGAAAGATGTATGCAGTCTTATTTTGCTCTTGGTTAAGAGTGTAGTTTATAAAAGCTCTCAGAAATGAGTAATTATTTTCTTTGATAAATTAGCTTTGCTCGTTGAATTTGCATGTTGTCTTGAACATGCGAGAGTAAGCTAATGTTTTTATTTCTGTTGTATCTTTAACAAAAAAATACGATTATACCTTGATTGAATGATAAAATGTGTAACCGAATACCTCTTTTAAAGACATGAGCATCAAGGAGACAAAATATTCAATAAATCAGACTGTTAACAGAGTACTATTAAAAGTTGTTTTTTAGTGTAATTTCAGTGTTTTCTTTCAGAATACATTAGGTTGTGAAATATTCTATTTAAAGTTTCCCAACCTTCAAAGTATCTCTATTTTAGCTCAGAGCATGTGTTGAAAATGTGTTTGTTCTTTTCAAGGGGGAAAAGGTTTGTTGCAATGAAAGTTGTAAAAAGTGCCCAGCATTATACAGAGACAGCCTTGGATGAAATAAAGTTGCTCAAATGTGTAAGTATCACTCATGCAATACAGTGCTCAATACCAATAATAATAGTAATAATGAATTAAGAAAATGTAGTGGAATATTGTTTTTAAACTTTTTTATGTACTTTTTTTTTCTAAATAGCTGGCTTATTATGTGTTACCATGATTTATAAAGCTCCAAAATACTGTTTAACTTCATGTGGAAAGCTAACTAATTAGTATTTTAAAGTGATTTTTTTCCTAAAATGTCAGTGTTTACATTCTTGGTTTAGGTTCGTGAAAGTGACCCTAATGATCCCAACAAGGATATGGTTGTACAGCTGATTGATGACTTCAAAATTTCTGGAATGAATGGAATTCGTATCCTTTTGAAAACGTGGCATCTTCATTAAAAATGATGTACTGAGATAAGGAAGCATTTAGTTCTGGCTTTTTTCTAGTTAGTTGTACTTTAATTTGTAATGTAGAAACACCAAAATAGATGTAGATGCAAAGAGTAGTCCAGTGTGTAATGCACTCACCTGAGTGAAAGTAGCTTAGCTTTTCTAAACACAATGCAAAATAAAAAAAATTCCCATGAATCCTGTCATGGTCTGCTAGAACTAGAGATAGTTAGTTTACTTAAAAACTGGAATTTTACTGAAAAGATTTATAATAACTGAGGCTTACAGGAAATATGTTTTGCTGTGGACTAGTAAAGAGAAAGGAAGTGTCAGTGTCATGAAGAAGCTGGTTTCTGTTTTCTTGTGGGAAGTGTGAGGGCATGGAGATTCTTCTCTTGTTTATGCGATGCTCTTTTGGCCAGGTGTTAACCTCTTTTTTGGGAAAGATTTTAAAACTTTACCTTTGAATGCTTCCTTTAAAAAAAATAAAAAAAAGGGGGAGGGGAAAAAAAAAGTAAAAGGAGGGAGACAAAGTAAAATATGACTGAATATTGTTCTCAGGGAAAATTGTGGGTCTATGAATATATTTGATTTTGGAGTTGAGCTAAAGTGAGTTATCCTTGCTAATTATATTAGATATTTTAGCAGCTTATTATATTACTGTGCTTTCATTTACTGTTACAGCTGGTGTTTATGTGCTTGTTGTGTCTTGGAGCCCTAATAACAGACCTCATTGTTCATGGTGTCGTACTATCAGATGAAGAGACAGTTGCTGCTCTAGAGAGCTTAGCGCTAAGTTGATTTTGGTGATGGGCCTTCAATCTTCAGCAGATCAGGTTAAGATGCTCTTCACCAGCTCTCGTCCTCTAGGAGAGGAATCTAGGAGGTGACTGTCAGTAAATCTAAATGCCCGCTAGAAAGCATCCTTTCAGGGAGAAGTGTGCAAGCAGTTTTCATCCCATCCATCTGTCTCTTGACATTAGTTATGAAGCCTTTGGGTTTGTGATAAGTGAGAATGAGAGTGTGGGGACAAGTATTCTCAGTTACAGAATGGGGTCTTGTCTGCTCTCCCTTTGTCCCATTTTGGTTTGTTTCCTACTTGCTTCAGTGGTCAGCTAGCATGGTAGAAAGCTGCTTAAATGTAAGTGAAGTTAATATAGTCTGCTTTTTTCCTAGGTTTTATCATCAAATTAAAATGAATTAAAATAAACCATACAGTTGCCAGTAGTCATTTCAGCCTGAATATAAATGGTTTGTGATCAAGGAAGTTGCTTAACACAGTGAGGCAAAGAACCCTGGTTAGAGTTTCTTGGTGCTGCTGTTGTGTTACAAAAAATAGGGTTTAATTTATGAGCTGAGATGCTTATTAAGAAGTATTTAATAAATATCTCTATTTTCTAACTATGTTCACAAAAAATAATGCGACCAAAGCACTTCAGGTCTTCAGCTGACAGCTGTACAATTGAAGAATAAAGTTATTTTTAGAAATCAGAAATTTTGACTTCCTGTTTTCATTGTAAAACACTAATATGAGATAGGGAATAAGAAAATGTATTCCTAACTATACATAGAAATAATGGTTAGCTGCTTAACAGAGCAGTTTCCCAATCATATTCTTAAATTATTGCTAAGATTCACATGTATCTATACATCTGTATTAAAGGTGAGACCCATTTCTAAGTGTGAAGAGTAAATTGTTAGTGATAATATTTTGAAAGCATATCCAAACTTCTGTCTTTTTGAAATATAGCACTTAAGTTGACAAAGCCAAAAGAGACCATGCACTAGTGAAAAATAAGTGTTCAGATAGCTTTGTGTTAGCAGATTAAAACTGGACAGCTGATACCGATTTATTCTATTTCAGTTTTACCTTCATGTTGAAAACTCTGGCAGTACAAAAGTTGTTTTATGTGGCGTGCAAATGTTCCTGCCTTACTGAGAAGTACATTTTTCAGAAAGGTACAGTAGACAGGATGGGCTGATACTGGACTCAAATTTAAATTACAGCTGCAATTCTGTCAAAGTCCTAGCCACCAGTGAAAATATGATATAAAGTATCTTATGCTTTGAGTTTTCTTGTGAACAGTTTGTGCATCCTGGGTTGCATTGCTTATTTGAGCAGTGGTTGGTTGCATTGATTATTTGATCAACTCCTTTTTATCTTCTAGGGAAAAAAATCTTTGGTGCAGGTTCTTTTGGGAGGGAGCAGGTAACTGATTTTAACGTTTTGCTGCTATGTGTTCCCGTTTTAAAAATGCCATATTAGTGCTACGTTAGTGTTAATTGAGTTGAACAGGCTGAGAGAGATACAGTAATTTGAGAGTTTTTCCGTGCTCTGCTGTTTCCAGCTTCCTTTGGGCAAGTCACTAAATATCTGTTCCTTGACTGTAAATTAAAACAACATATGCTTCATAGAGGCTTGATTATTGGTTATGGAATACATTTAAAAGTTAAAGCAAGACAGAAGAGAGGTGGGTGAATCCTTTGGCTGGCTAATACCACAAAATGTCATGGAGCTTCCAAACAGGGAAACTTGTCAAGAACTGTGTAGCACAGAGCTGGGAATGTGGAGAGCCTTTGGCCTGCACTGTGTGTCTGAAAACAGTCATCTTTCTCCTAGGAGCTGTAATAAGTGTTTATATACAGAGGGATTTTAACAATGTGTGTTATGCTCCACTAGACTGATAATTTTTTAACTACATTTTAAAAACATTGCCATTATGATTTTTTCAGGAAATAACAGAATTCCCAAACTTGGGCACTTTGGTGTTTTCAGTAAGTATAGATGATTATGTTTGTTTGCATTGGATATTTATTAGAGCCTTAATAAATGTTTATTTGAGTGTAGCATTTTTTAATAAAAGATTCAGATAATCACATAATGAAACGTTTGGAGAGACAAATGAAAAAATAAAGAAGGAAACATTCCCAACACGATCAGACATTATAATAATTCTAAACATTTATCTCCAAAGAATATACAGCATTAATTAAATGCCATAGAACCTAAATGCTGCTAATCTATAAGCAACTGAGATACATCCAGAAGTGTTCTGTGTTGGTACCAGAGCCTTATTTCATTTGGCTTAACTAGTCTTTAACCCTCATCAGATTTCTAAATGCTCCTGTAATGTGTGTTTGTAGATAGATAGTTACAGGTAGGATTTTAGTCAAGAAAGAACAGTTTTAAGTACTTAAGCCTGTCAGCTGATTAATGTTATATTTGCTCTCACTTTTGCTGCTCTGCTCAATTTCCCCCTTTCAGACATTCCCCAAACTGCTTCGAAGAGCGTTTCATAAGAGGCATGTCTGCTGGGTGGGCTTCAGGTTTATTTTTGCTGGAGGACTTTTTGGACATACACATCTGTCAGGATGTTGGTGCTGTAGGAAGATCCTGGGGCTTGCAAAGCTGGTTTCCTAATAGTTAATGCACAGCTTTTCCCAAACTCTTTGTTGTGGGCAGTCTGGCTTACAGTTAATGTTTTTCAGGTCGGGATAGTAAATTAGGCAACAGTCACATTTCTGCATACCTACTCCAAACACTGAGCCTCCTGTATGTCTTCTCCCATGCCAGTTGCCTCCCCAGTACTGAGCATGCCTTGAGTTTGTCCGAGTCATCTCAGCAAAACGTTGCAATCTTTTTTTCAGGTTGGACATAATTTCTCTTTCTTGTGGCCTTCCCTCTCTTTGTCTGCCTCTGCCATTCCTCCTTGTATCTTCCTTCTCGGTGCCCTCCCCTTGCCTC
>NW_008825150.1:1133848-1140649 GCF_000699105.1 Pygoscelis adeliae
ACTGTCAAGGCTTAGCACTTCTGTAAGTGCAAGGAATGGCAGGAATGTGCACTGGAGAGTCTGCAGCAGCAGGGGTCTGAAGGACTGTGGGCGGGTGTCCTAAATTTCATTTCTGAACGCTGCAGTGTCTTGCCTTTCTGAAATACGCGTTGCTGTAGCATTGCAACTTCACTGCGTGGGCTAAGTTAATAAGCCCTGCAGAGCTAATGTGCTCTGCTCATCCTTTTTGATGGCTGTGCGCTTTACTATGACTTCTGTTCATTGGATGCTTGTGTGGTAAAGTAACCAAGACTCTTTTCTCTTCTGAATGGAACAGAGTTTTACAATGTTCTGAATAGACTTGATTGATATGATTGGGAAATTACTATTCACTGTCTCCTCTAATGCAGGAATTAAGGAACATGAAGTGAGATGAACAGGTAGCAGCAATCAAAATGTTACAGTTCTTCACAATGTGCTTTGACCAGTCTTGAGACCTTTTAACTTTGGTCTAACTCCAGCATAGGGGATGTAGATTTTAAAACTTCAGTTAGCTTTATGCATATAGGTAGGTACTTGAGAAGAATGTAAATGATAGACTGATAGACAAGGTAAGTCTCATTTTGACACAAGACAGTGACTCTAAGATCATTGCCAAGACTCTAGTTAATAAAACTTAGAGAAGTTAGGTAAGATTTCTCCCCTAACAGTGTAGTTCCCTATGAATGGTCTCTGAGATACAGTCTAATTTCATCCATTGAGATTTGCCTGCAGTATCCGTCAGTTAATTCATTTTCTGTTATTTGTATTACATTATTCTTTGCAAGGTTATAGTATTATGTAGTTAAGATTTTAACATTCTTTCTGATTTCCAGGGACATTAAGGTCATTCCCAGCTCACGTCTGAGGGTTAACTCAGTATAGTCAAATTATATAATTTCTTGCCGGAATGTTGTGCATGACAAAACTTACAATTAGCTTGAATATCTGAATATTTTCTCAATAGAAAGATAACCTACCCAGGTATATTAAGTGTAGAATCTCTAACTTAGGAAGCCCTTGAACCACAAATCACTGGAAGTTCCTACATCTTGTTTCCTCCTAATACTCTTCCCTTGATCATCTACTGTTGGCCTCTGTTGGCGGCCAATAGTAGATGCTGGGTGAAATTAAACTTCTTGGCATTGTGTTTTTTGCATGTTGCTCCTGAGTTCCGCATTTTCTTTGTTCCTAAGTTCTTTGGTGATTGCCATTATTCTCTGCAGTTAAAACTGTAGGTGGTAAGAGATCCGTTCTCTTACTACTTTAGTCTTTGTTGTCAAGTGATTCTTAATGGAGCCTAATGAAAAAGATGTTTAGTATGGTTTATTTTCTAAAACACTGTTGCTGCAGACTTTTGTGGTTAAAACCTTCTATTCATATTATTTAAAATTTATTAGAAACTAGAGATAATAGGCCAAATCAGTACTTTTAACTGTTTCAAAGAAAACAAAAATGAATTAGTTATTTTTTACAATTCTCTATTTAATTGTTCACCCTAATGCTATTGTTAACATTGAAATAACTAACAAGATTTCCAAAGTTAAAATGTTTTATTTGTTATACATTTGGGCACTGTTCTTGTACGTGTTTATATATAATTGAAGTGTAGTACCAAAGCATATACTATGTTCTGCTCATTTTAGGGGGAACTGTTTTCCCTCTAAATAGGGCGATGATTGCTTTAGCCAGTATGCAAACAAGCATTTGTGTCGATCTCATCAACAAGTTTATTTGGAAATTATCCTTAATCAAATCCCAGATGTCTGTATGGTCTTCGAAGTACTTGGACATCATCTCCTAAAATGGATAATCAAGTCCAATTATCAAGGCCTTCCTATCCATTGTGTAAAAAGTATAATTCGACAGGTAAGATTTGTTAATGTTTTAATTAGGTTTTTCCACCATTGTTAACAGTTTGAAGGTTAGAATGACGATATTTCAACTGAACTCTTACTAATGAATATCTAAGATAAGATAATTTTATTAGTAATTTGAGGGGGCGGTTGCAAGAACATCCTTCTGGAGAGCCTGCATTTCTGCATGCTGGGATTTGTTTTGTTTTGTTTTTTTTTTAAATTAAGATTTCCCACTGATAAGGGAGTTTCCTGAGCTGCTTTAGAAAATAAAAAGTTGAAGCAATGAGTCTTTTTAATCTATGTAAGGATATTCATATTCAGTTGCAGTTTTGGTTGACACATCATGCTTCTTAGTAAGATCTTCTGGAAAATAAAACACAGAAACAGTGGAAATAATATTGTTATTGTAAAACTGAACAAAAATTGTATCTTTTTGAAAAATGGGTTCTAAAGGAAAAAAACATTCGTTGAAAAAGGTTGCATATTTGTATTTAAATTTTTGTAGAGTGAGAGGGTTAACAAGATGAAACAGTTCAGAACATTTCACTGGGACATGTTCTTTCAAAATGAGTTCTTTTGCTATACTATGAAAATCAAATTGCTGAGAGGTGATCTTAAGGAGAAATAGTGTTTCAGCAAGGAAAAATCATACATATATATCTGTGACTTTGTATATAGAATTAATCTATGTGCAGTTAATACCTACAAATGACGAATGAAATATTTTGACACTTAGGTAACTTGTATTGCCTTTCATCAACATTACCTCTATTTTATTAATAAGCGATCTGTTAGTTACTTTCTTTGTAGTTATTATTGCATGTCAACTGGTGAATATCAACCTATCAGCTTTTTAATCAGAATTAGCTAAATAACCTGATTGATGCGGTTGTTAGTATACAGTTGAAATTTTAGGTCCATTAATTTCTATACAACTAGATGGCTCAGATACTAGAAATAAGGAGCTGTAGTAATGCAGTGCTCCAGCCGAACTGAGCTACCTGCTAATAAATGGGAATGTGTGTATTTGTATTATACGTGCATATAAATATCCAGTGTTTTCAGTAAACGTTGTCATTTTTTTGTTTGGAATGTTTCTGCTTTGGTTGCACCGTTGTCCTGGAGTTTGGCCAAAATCTGAGAAATTACGATGTAATTTCTTGATGCACTGGGTTTAGCAGCAAAGCCAGGTTTAGGAACTCCCTGCTGCAGTTTACTCTTACACTGCCTGTTTGTAGAAACAGGCTGTAAGCCAGACCACTGAATGGATCCAAGCTGAAAACAACCCCTTTTTGGAAGGAAGGCGAGAACTTCTGAACCCATCTTCACAGCATCATTGCCAACAGGCTCCTGTAACCTAGCAGAGGAGGACTTTCAGGTGGGATCTTCAGGGATGGTGACCACAACCCAGTGAGAAGTGGGGTCAGCAAGGACAGGGGCCTGAAGGACAGAATTATGGGGGAGGCTCTGCTTTCTCTGATTGTCGTGACTGGGGGACCTGACTCAAATGACATATACAAATGCATACAGCATGGGGAACAGAGGGCAGGAATTAGAAATCCATACGCGGTTGCAGAGCTTATGACCTCACCGTAAGCGCAAAGGTGTGATGGTATAGCTCAGATGCCTGGAGAGCAGCAGTAGCCTGATAAAGGCACTTTAGAAAGGATGGCCAGGGAAGAGGAGTTGAGCTTAAATGTTTGAATCTTTGCTGTAGAATGGGTCAGGGTCAGAGGGGAGACCAGCAAGGGTGACATCATGGTATGTATCTGCTACAGGCTGCCAATTTCAGAAGTAGATGAGAAGCACCTTCTTTAGACAACTGAATAAGCTGGTTCTTATGTGGGACTTCTAACCACCTTGATACCTGCTCTGGTGGGGCACATGCAGGCAAGGAAGTTTCTGGAGTGTGTTGAGGACAATTTCTCAGCATAGGGTGAGCTGTGACTCAGCAAGGAGACAAGTTGGAAGTGCACCTTGCTGGACTGGTTACGAGTAAGGAAGAACTAGCTGAAAATGTGAAGATTGATGGCAGGTTTGGCAGGATGGGTCCTGGTAGACAAGCTGAACATGAGTCAGTGGTGAGCTCCTGTGACGACGAAACCTAACCATGTAGTAGGCCACTTTAGCAAGAGGGTAGTCAGCAGAATGAGGGCTCTGTTTAGTACTTCAGGACTCTGTACAGTTTTGGGCTCCAAGTGTGAGACATTGGCTTACTGAAGTGAGTCCAGTGAAAGGCCATGAAGAGGATGAGGGAGCTGCAGCATATGATGTATGAGAGGTCTTGGGAGAACTGGTTTGTTCAGTTTTAAGAAGACTAATAAAGGGTGAAACAGAGAGAGAAAATGGAGCCAGACTTCTCTTGTCAATACACAGAGATAGGACAAGAAGCAATGTACATGAGTTACAAAAAGAGAAATTCTGGTTACATATTAGGAAGAAATTCTTTGTAGTGAGGTTGGTCGGGGACTGGAACAGGTTGTCCACAGTGTTATGCAGTCTGCATCTTAGGACATAGTCAGAAATGAACTGGATAAAGGCTCTGAGCAGGCTGGTCTGATTTTGAGGTTAGATACAACTTTGAAGCTGGGATGACTTAAACAGGGAGGGTTTGAATCACACAGTCTTCCAACCTAAATTACTCTTTGAATGTAGGCAAAGGTAAAAATTCCAAGTAATTCAAATGCTTGATACCTGAAAAAAAGAGGAACAGGTTAGTCCTGAAAGATTAAAAAGGTTTAATTTTTGTGAGGTTGGAATGAACTGTTTGGACTAAGGAGAGTGGCATTGACTGGTAAGACTTCCAGGTTGTTCATCTCATTAAAGATAATACAGATCCTTATTCTTTCTTCTACTCAGACAAAACTTGTGCTACACGTGTTCTAAAAACTTATTTATGAAACTTGAATATGAAACAATTATTGTACTGGTGTTACTGTACAGCAGACCATTTTGTTTCAGAAAGTACTATAATTCCATGCTACAATTGAAAAGGAATTTTTTATGCTATGATTTGGAAATTATTTTTTTTTTTTAATTTTTGAGTACTTTTGAGCATTGGGACAAAATTAGGTTTATTTTAAAATGCAGCTGAGAGTTGAGTTTCTTAATAAGAAATTTCATTTTGGTTTCAAGCAGGTTTTTTCCCCTGGGGTAGGGTTATATGTACTGTTGTGCAAGAGAAGACCTTGCAGAATTGAAAAAAGGACTAGTTGCTGCAGTTCCTTTTTTGCAGTGGAGATGATTGGAAGTGTCCATTTATTTAATTCTGGAATCCTTACTTTGGGTTGTAAAATGTATAGCATCAGTCTCTTTTGAGAGGATCATGTTCTGAAACTGATGCTGAAATGAGCATCATGTTGATCAATGAAAATTTTCACTTTTGCTTTGATCTACGATATAGTAAATGATCTGTTTAATGGGTCAATATGATGTGGCTCCTTGAATGAAAAAGAAAGAAAAAGAAGTGAATATTAATTAGAAACTGCAAAGTACGAGTTCCTTTATGTGAAACTAACCATGTGACCTTTACAAGGGAAAAAATACAGCCTTCTAATTTACATTTTTGATTGTAGTAACAGGATCTGTCATAATTTTTCAGAGTCACAATACATTACCCATTTAATTTTTTTTCCTTTTTCAGTGGACAAATAAATAAAAACTAGGAGTGTTTTCCCTGTTATTCATCATCTCAGAGCACGCTGCAAAGAGTGCCCATGTAGTATAGATTTCCTTACTGGTTTAGTGGTATAATGTACTTCCAGTTTTTAGGATAAAGCAGTCTGATCCACATTTTAAGACAGCTAAGAACATTCTTTCTAATTATAAAATTATAGCAGAATGGTCCTTATGGTAACTCATGGAACTGACTGGGATTCTAAAATATATTCTGTATTCTTATATTTTATTTTTTTTTCCCTAAAAAAGACTCTTCAGCCAAATTAAAGACAAAGCTGTCACCCTAACACTGTTACTTAAAGGGGGGAAAGGCTATCTTTTTAAAGTGGGAAATATCAAATCCAGTTTCGGATAAATTCCACTTCTACATATTGCAGTGGAACAGATATTTTTTCTTCTCAATGTTTATGGCTTTCAGTGTACTCTGGAATCGTTTTTTTTTTTGTCCTCAGAATTACAGACATTCAGTGGTAATTTGTAAGATGGTCTTGTAGTGTAGTGGGGGAGGGAAGAGACTATTATAATCCATCTTTGTTGCTGTTAATAATACCTCTTTTAAAATTTGAAGTCACTTAACCACTAACTACCTTCCCAGTATAAACCATTGTTACTTTGAGACATACTGTATATTCTTTCAGTTGCTTTGGCAAGTAGTCAAGCGTATTTTGGATCTGCAGGAAAAAAATCCAGATTATCAAGAATGCAGCAGTTTTTAGGTGTACCATTGGCACTGACGCCGAGTCCTGCTCAAGTGAACATACAGTTTTTATATAGGCATATAAAGAAAGGTTTTCAGAACGGTTGCTGTTCTAGTCTAGCTCCAGAGCTGGAGAAAGCAGAGCCGTGCACTTGAGGTGTTTCTAGGATACTTTAGTATCCCTTTAGCCTGAGTGTAAATATCATGTGCACGCTGCTGCTCCTCTTCTCTTGAGCTACCTTGTGTTCTGGATGGATGTACCAGTTCTGGTACTAGCTCAGGACTGGGTGGTAGACTAATATCTTTGCATTCTGTTACTGGTATTTTGAACCAACACATTTTGCTTTTAA
Source organism: Pygoscelis adeliae (assembly GCF_000699105.1). NCBI lineage: Eukaryota > Metazoa > Chordata > Aves > Sphenisciformes > Spheniscidae > Pygoscelis > Pygoscelis adeliae. Next base: position 1,140,451 of record NW_008825150.1, read on the forward strand.
AGTTCACCCTAGCTAGTTATGTCTTAAAGAGGAGCTTGCCAAGCCACTCTCCATCATTTATCAGCAGTCCTGGTTAACGGGGGAGGTCCCGGATGACTGGAGGCTGGCCAATGTGACACCCATCTACAAGAAGGGCCGGAAGGAGGATCCGGGGAACTACAGGCCTGTCAGCCTGACCTCGGTGCCGGGGAAGATCATG
>NW_008825150.1:1141818-1154115 GCF_000699105.1 Pygoscelis adeliae
CTGCCCAGGGAAGTGGTTGAGTCACCATCCCTGGAAGTGTTTAAAAGACGTGTAGATGAGGCGCTTAGGGACATGGTTTAGTGGGCACGGTGGTGTTGGGTTGATGGTTGGACTTGATGATCTTAGAGGTCTCTTCCAACCTTAATGATTCTATGATTCTATTCTATGATTCTATGAAAGGATCCTGAGAGCAAGGAGCTTGCTAATGTATTTATAAAATGCCTAGAATGGCAGGATGTTCTTGTAGCTGGAGCTCGTGAGTCTGGAGGTCTGTTTCCTTCCATAGAATATTATCTAAAAATCGAAAGAAGTCTTTTAAGTGGGGTCAGCTAGAGTTCTGCTTTTTTTTTCTTTCTTGCTGATATTTTTCTACAATATTTATGTAGATTATCATAGCAATAGCTTGGTTTATGCTGTTACATTATTCTGTACTGAATAATTGTAATAATTGACTTCCACAGTTTATCATACCTAGGTCTTACCTAAAATACTTGTAAAATCACACAAACTATTGTATTTCTGTTCCAGTCAGAATTTTAGAATTTTTTTCATTGTGTGAAAATCGTTTTAATTTTCATCCCAGAATGCATTTTTAAGACTTTGGATATGCAGGTTTGAGATGAGCTAGCAGAATATAGCCTGCAGGGAGTATGAAAGACTAGTGGAAAAATACATGTGACAAATACAGGTAGACAAATCCTTATGTGACGTCTTGGTCACATTAAAAGGTGAATTACTTTTGGCATTCTGAGGAGAACTATAGTTAGCATTTCATCCCAACAACACATTTCCCTTTTTGCCTTTTTTTATAATCAATTGTAAGATGTTTATTCACAAACCAGACTAGTTATAATATGTAGTACTGCAGTGTTTTATTTCAAATAACTATCTTTTAAACAATGAACTAGTGAGGATCAGCCTTTCTGACTGAGCAGCCAAATTCCTTTTTCAAAGGAAGATGTATCAAGTTTTTTTTACACATGTGCAGATCAGCTAAAGAGCACTTGGGAAATGGGATTCTGAGAGCAGGTTGCTGTCATCAAGACAATTCATCCAGCCAGCGTCTTACTCATGAAAGTCTCAATAACTGGGTTTATGAGCTAAATAAATTATCCTGTCAGGCCACATATGGACTGCAGGCAGTCGGTTGAACATCTCTGTACTAATGATAAATACATTTAGCTTGGTCTGGATAATGAAAATAAATTTTAAAAAAATCCTTTTGTAATTAGGTACTTCAAGGTCTAGATTATCTACACAGCAAGTGCAAGATCATTCATACGGATATAAAGCCAGAAAACATTTTGATGTGCGTGGATGATGCCTATGTTCGTAGAATGGCTGCTGAAGCTACCGAGTGGCAGAAAGCTGGTGCTCCTCCCCCCTCTGGCTCAGCAGGTATAATAGTATATTTAAATGCAATGTAGTAAAGTTCCATCAGTATATTAATGCTAATAATATTTTGTTTAATGAAAATTAACATTTTTAATAATTGCATGTGAAAAATGCATACCTAGTTAATTCTTATTCATGCTCTGGAAACTCAGGAAAATACTTTCTTCTCAGTTTTGCACGTTCAAGTTTTCAGGCTCCCCAGATAGAGAAAAAGATTTATTGGTGTAAACTTACTCTTCTCCCACCCCACAAGCTTTAATGGCTGAGTTTTAGCTGCACTGGAGACTTGCATCTCTAATATTGACAATAATTAATAATCTTATCTAAATTATGTGTCTAGTTCCATTACAAGTTCATCAGTGTCCTTGTGAAATTATCTGCCTTCTCATCAGTTATAACTTATTCTCAGAATGCAGTGAAAAGTCTTAGAGGCCGTAGGTTTTCACCCTTGAAAATGGAATTTATTGTACCTAACTGAATTCGTGATAAGCCCTTCTCCCTAGCACTGTATATTAAATGTTTTATGTTAAACTTGCCAAGAGTTTAGATAGGAACTGTGCATTATGTTTAGCTAGGAGAAACCAAGGTAAAGAAGTTCACAGCAATCAGTAAAGACAAACAAGGAGGAAGTGTGGCTTTTCTAGTGAACTTTAGTACCATGGTTGCTATTTATTTGCCAATCGAGCACATGAGCTACAGGCAGTGGAGAAATAATAATACTTAAATACCTTTGTAATATTGTCAGAAAATATATCATGGGTTAAAATCTCTGAGGTATAATAAAAATACCTCCTATATCAGGAACAAATGCTGTGGTTAAAATACATAAATATTTCACAGTATTACATATGTTAAGATACAAAATCTTATAAATTGTGAATATATTGTATTGAATTTTATATAATGTGTGATCACATAGCTAAAGACTGTATGTTATTTGTGTGGGAAGTAACTTGATTTTGTTCATGCAGCTTCATATTGCTTCCTGACATTAAAATAAATATTACTTTAAGGAATATATTGATGGAGTTCTTATCACACTTTGTTCTTAGCAAATTGTAATTAAATCTATGGCTTTCCACACAGGAGCTGAAGATATGTTTTCTTTACAGCATTTCAACAATAGGTTCTGCATAATTTCCCTTTTTAGAGCAGTGATGGTACTCAAGTTTAAGAATCTTTTTGAAAACCTGGCCCTTTCAGGGGCATACAAGCAGTTTATTCCCTGAATTTAGCAGCAGGAGCTGAACCTATAAAAGAACTCTGAAGTCTCAACTGTCTCCGTTTTTTATTTTGTATTTGTTAATTGCCATATGCCTGTCTGTCTGAAGAAGTTCGTGAGAGGTTCTCCTCCCCTGTTCAGTTCCTCTTTCTCACTTCTACTTTGCCTCTGTCTCCCATATTTGGTTCCTTCTGTTAGTTTTGATTATTTGGGGGTGTGTGGGGTGTTGTGTGGCTTGTATTGCTGTTCTGTGCATTTTCACAGTTAGTATTGTAATCTCATCAGACCTACTCACTGATGGTGTCCTTCTGAGAGATGCTTAGGAAGAGGTCCATGCTGGAGATGCTTTTTCTGTGGTGGTGTGCTTTTTGCCATAGGCACTTCTTCATGCCTCTAATCCTAGCAATCAAACTACCTTGTTTCAGAACGAAGGAAACATGAGTATTTGACTTTTCTGTTGAGTGCAACACAGTAGTAGTCTTTGTTGATATTTCCTGAACTATTTAAAATCTATCTATACCTGCTCAGTCAGCTGACTACAGACATTTAATCTGTGACAACTCTGCAGTCATTTAATGTTTTCTGTCCACTCTTTACTGATTCAGACTTTCCTTTCTGACTTTCATTAACTCTCCACCAACCACAACAGAGTGAACAGAAATTGATGCTAGCTCCTTCCAATTCCAGATGCTCTAATGGAGACATCAAATGATTTCAGGCAGCAGGTACTTGTAAAGTGTAAAAAATCTGGCTAAAAAAAATATTCAGTGCCTTATATTTAGTTAAGAATATTTTTACATTATTTCGACTACTTTCTGCTTTTAAAGAGTTGTTTTTGTAAAAATATATCTTTAAAATTTTATTTTTTTCTTTTTAGTGAGTACAGCTCCACAACAAAAGCCTGTAAGTATTGTTATATAATTCAAATTAACTATCTTATTTTTTGTGTTTCTGTAGGTATTAGTAGCTATTAGACTGTTGGTAGTATCTATCCTTTTTAAAAGTTTCCTTTGAATAAAGCTTTTATCTTTCAAAGAACACTTTTCTTCTAAGGTCTTTGGCCTTACCAGTTTTAAGCACAGTATTTCTCTGATGGAAACTCTCATAGACTCATAATTCTATAGCTATGTCAAAGAAAGTTAAGCATTTCCATTTTCATCTCTCGAGGAATAATCCATTTTGTTCAAATGCTGACAAAAAAGGGTGCATGCACTAAATATGCATTGCAGATAACTTAAGGACTTCAAGACCTTAATCATCAAGGCCTTAAAGGAGAGGGTTTTTTATGAGGTTTGAAAAATCTTTTTGCCAGATACATATAGCAAATAACCACTGATAATACAGCTGTTTAGAAATATCTAAGGTCAAACCTGCTTTCTACATCTTTGTATATAAAACGTATATAATTTCAATGAGCGTACAACATGGATGAAAATTAATAGGATTGTCAAATTAACTGTTGTTTTGACTGTCCCATAGCTTGTTTTGAAGATAACAGGCTTTACAGATAAACCTTTGAGAAAATAATATTTCCCTTTGTACCTTGTACTTTATTTTTGAATTATATGAGGATTTCTTACTGTGGTATTGAAACAATGAATCAAAACTGGACAGATCTCATTTATCAAATAGTAAAAATAGAAGTCAGAATTTACTTAAAATATAATAAAGTGTTTCAGTCCTAGCTCAGATGTGTTAATTTTTCTTTTCCTTGTTATTGTACCTGAGTTTTTTAGTCCTTATGTTATATAAAATGTGAAACTTTTCATAATGGCCATCTGTTGTTTGTGATTCATATGTTTTGGGCCAGAAGTGAATAATAAAAATGCTTTCCTTTCACAGAGAAATAGCTGAACAACACAGGACTTATTTAAAATTCTTTACCGTTTTCAATCTCTTTGGTTTTCTCGTATCATTTTCCTCAGCATACTTTTGCTGGTCATTACGTGCATTGTACAGAGAGAGAAATCATGTATAAAATTTATATGTAAATAACTGGATATGATAGCAGACTATCTTCCACATACAAAATCATCTGTTAATCTAGATTGAAGTTTAAGATTATTGCATCTAGTTGGGATTATAGGATCATTGGAATTTTACTATGGCATCTTAGATGTATTTTGCTCTTGTATCTAATAAACAACCATGTAAAAACATGTATAACTATGTAAAATTTTGATAGCTTTTTTTGCTTCAGATAACCCTACATCATGCTTGATTTGAAGTAAAATGGAAAAAGCAACATATTTACTGTATTAATTGCCGTCCAGTATTTTCAAATAAAAAGTAATCATGCTGCAAGTGAATTTGGTGTGAGATGCCTTGAGAATAATTGTTTAGGTGTGTTTTTTTTTTTTTTTTCCTCGTTTCTTTTGTTTGTATTAATATTTCAGGTTGGAAAAATATCCAAAAACAAAAAGAAAAAACTGAAGAAAAAACAGAAGAGACAAGCTGAGCTGTTAGAAAAACGCCTGCAGGAAATAGAAGAACTAGAGCGAGAAGCCGAAAGGAAAAAAATAGAAGAAAATGTAACTTCAGCTGTACCATCAAATGAACAAGAAGATGAGTACCACCCAGAGGTGAAACTAAAAACAGCTGATATAGAAGAGGTAGTAGATGAAGAACCTGGAAATGATGATGGTTAGTATTACTTGCTTTTATTGACCCTGAATTTACAGTTTCAGAGGGGAAAGTAATTGCAGCATTGCATCTGGTGCAATGAACAAAATCTCCAAACTCTCCTAGATCGTTAAGTTTCATTTTCTCCTGTAGGTCAAGTCATAGCTACAAAGTCTAAAAAGGAAAAGGCAAACCTACTGTAGAAGTGAAGAAAAACATCAATAGCAATCTAGCTATCAAATCCCACAAAAAAGCACATAGAAAATTCAACAGAACAGTCAGTTGTCATACCACATTAAGTGGCATAACCGAGTATCTTGGTGAGATAGAAGAAAAATAAGTTGAATTTGTATTCTGTAACATCAATGTAGTTAATGTTTTCCCCTTTTCTTGTTACAATGTTTGTTGTAATGATCTATCAGGTAATAATAGTTGCAGCTTCTTCACTAGAATTTTTAAGATGTCTTGTTAAAATTCTTGTTGAGTCGCGGTGATTTGGAGCATAATTGTTATGGTCCAGCTCCATTCTGGCTTCCCCAGTTTTCATGTCAACTTTCTTCAATTCAGATGAAAATGTAACTACTGAGACTGTCTTTTGGTTTGGTTTAGTATTGTTCTGCTCTTACTGTGAATTTTCCTGCTTCTGTGATGACTCCCTGTTTGACACAGATTGGATTATAGATTTGTAAAGCTTGCTTTCAAGGCCTCATATATGCCCCCTTCATAACATTCTTCTCTTCTGAATTGTTCCCTCCTGAACCACTTCCCATTGTTTATTTTTTCCAACAACCTTATTAGTTCTTTCTTTTGCCTTTAATTTAGATTTTAAGGTCTTTGCATATTTCAGTGTTTCCTTTTGTGATATGTCAGAAGTCAGGTAGTTACTGAAGAGTTAAAAATTATAATGCCTTATTTCAAAGTGGTATATTGATGTATGATCTAATGTGTTGCTCATTGAAATTTTTCAGGTGAAGCAGAAGATCAGGATGAAAAAGAAGACACAGAGAAAGAAAACACTGAAAAAGATGATGATGTTGAGCAGGAACTTGTCAACACTGACCCTACAGACCCTAAGTGGATAGAATCCCCCAAAACAAATGGCCATATTGTGAACGGTCCATTCCTATTGGAACAACAGATTGAAGATGAAGACGAGGAAGAGGAAGAATGTCCAAATCCAGAGGAGTATAATCTTGATGAGCCAAATGCAAAAAGTGATTACTCTTATAGCAGCTCCTATGAACAGTTCAATGGTGAATTGCCAAACGGACGTCATAAAATTCCTGAGTCACAGTTCTCTGAATTTTCAGCTTCGGTGTTCTCTGGGGCTCTAGAGTCTGTAGCTTGTGGTTCTGCTGTTTCTGAAGGATCAACTGTAACCGAAAGAGAGGAGAGCAGCCCATCTCACGACAGGAGCAGAACAGTTTCAGCTTCAAGCACTGGGGATTTGCCAAAAAGTAAGTATTCCTCTTAGTGGCATATACCATGCTTGAACTCTCTTGGAGCTGTAGGTGATGTCTTAATGAGCAGTGGGGTTAAACCTTATGTATATGTTTTATCTATGTTCAGTGACACGTGTATGCAGATTTTACTTTTTATTTGTTTCGGGTTTTTTTGGTGAAAATTCGGTACCAAGCCTTATGGGTAGGCTGTCACACACTTCTTTCAGTAACACAAAAGGACCTTTCAATAACAGACAAGAACTCTATCACACCATTTCCCTGACTTTGATTGAACAATAGGTCTAGCACTTCTCAGTGATGTTGACTGTTGTCTACCTACAGGTGAAGTGTTTTAAATGTTTTTAGTTTCTGGGTTGGTGCCAAACCTACTACTAATGTCCTGGCCTGCTTTGTGCTTGAGTCTGAAGAGTGCCCACTGAAAAGATGGTGCCTATGTGCCAGTCTCTACAGTCAGAGAAATCTGTGCAGACTGCCCCCAAATGCTCTCTTTTCTATGCACTCTCCAGACTTGGGGAGGGAGGTAGGATATGGGGTCAGATTAACTGTAGCTAAGGTTGGGGTACAGCTGCAGTGCACTACTGGGAACCCTTTTTTCCTTGCTGGCTGATTTAATCTTCTTGGTTTCATCTACACTGAACATTTTTCTCATTGAATCATACATCATGTGAAAGCAAAATCTCAATTATGATTATTTTAAATTTAGTATTTATCTTAGAAGACTTTTGGCAAAAAGGCAGAGCAGATATCTAGAAATGAAGAGGAGGCTTTGAAGTTAGTTTAGTCCCAAAGCATTCTGGTGAATTTTGACCTCCTAGGACCAGGTTTCAAGGAAAAGCAAATGTATTCGTTTTGAATGGCTTTTAGAAATAGAAAGGGGCAAAAAACACTTTTGATTTGAGTTGATGGAAGACTTTTCTCTAGTAGCATGAGTGTGTATTACATTAAAAAAAGAGGCAAATAAGTGGAATAGGCAAAAAATTGTAATAGTCTCATTAAAGGCAATAAGTTAGCTAAGCTTACTTAAAGTAAATTGGATTATTTTTCTTGCATTCAAACCTGGGAGTTTGATAGATGGAGCTTGGAACACAATGCAAAAACATTCTTGCTAAATTCAAACAAATCTACCATCTTAAATTTTAAGAGGAAAGCAGAACTGTGTTTGGTTTTTTTGTTTTTTTTTTCCCCTGCTGTAGAACTTGTTTTTAAGGTTATTACATAAGTTATTGTAGATGAAATATTCGCATTGACAGGTCAGTCTACACAGGAAAGAGAAAAGGAAGTTTATAGTGGCAAGTAAGCATTATTCCCATAGTTTAAGGGCAGAAGGTGATCATGAGATCATGTAACCTGACTTCCTTTTATAACAAGCCAGTAATACACCATCTAGTAAGCCCAGTAACCTTTATGTTTGGTTTAAAACCTACTTTCCAAAAAGATGCCTGCTCTTGATTTGGACAAATGAAATGATAAAAAATCTAGTGTGGTTGAAGTGTGTTCCACTCGTCAGTACTCAGAATTGTGTCAGAAGAATTGTAGCAAGTTTGGATTTGTCTGGCTGCAGCATCTAGCTATTACTTCTTGTTACATCTTTTCTCAGTCATATTAAAAAATTCTGTAATATGCTGTGCTTTCATTCATTAATGGTTCTTTTTTGTTTCAACCGGTTCCTCTCTTAACCTTTTATTAAAACTCGACAAGACAAAGTCTTTGTCTCTGTAAGGCATGTTGCCAACCTCAACTCATTACGGCTTTTCTGTATTCAGTGTGGTTTTGGACATTTAAATTCTGGCCACCAGAACAGCTCAGATCCAAAAATTGTACTTGTAAGTCCTATGTATTGAAGACATGGAAGGTGCAATCTTGGTGTCATTGCAAAGAGCTGGATTTTTGCTGTTGAATTAAATAGCTCCAGGGTATTACACATAGGTTTTATTTATAGTGCCAGTGGCTAAATGATAAATATATGGGTTTTAACTTCAATAAAGAAAATACTGAGAGACTAGATCTGTAAGCGGATAGAAGAAAAAGAGATAGCTTAGGGAGATCACCAAGCCTGCATCAACATTGTCCCAGATGAAGTTACTAAATTTAAGTAGAGATGTACTGAAAAATAGTCGAGTGTATTTTTTGGTTCAAGAGCAATTCACACAGTTTATCACAGAGTCTGACAGGTAAGGTAATCTGCGGGTAGGCAAGAAATGTGAACTAGAATACAACTGAGTAGAGCTGTATTTCTGGAAAATGTCAAGATCCAGGCAAATAAGTCTTCCAGTCCATCTCCTTACACTCTGTAGTCCCTGAAACAATGTACAGGAGGTTCCTAGATGCCTGGTAGCCTCTTCCTTTGTGCTGCTGGCATTATATAGGCAGAAAGCCTCTACTGCTGTTTTCCTGAGGTGTAAAATACTCATGCCTCCAGAGAGTAAAGCCGGTTTTGTCATCATGGGAGCAGCTTGTCTCCATAGCTGGAGAAACAAACCAACGGACCTTTTGTGCAAAGAAAGAAGAAAGATAGTAAATTCAGCCATAGCTCACTTCTTCCACAGAAAGAGGAAAAGCTGAACATTATTAATATTGATGGCATCAATAATGATGTTGGGTTAAACAGTAATAAAAAAGATTAAGATATTTAGAAAGAAGAAAGATACAAGAGTTGCGGGTTATTAAATATTTTTAAATGGTGCTACTTTTTCACTGTAACTTTAGTGCCCTTTTCTTGTGTAGAAGTAGACTTTATTTGTTCCTCTCTGTCTAGGCATTGCTATACATTATTAAGTAACATGGTCTCATTTTTTTGGGATACTTGCCTCATTCAGTGCACAGACCAATTTGTGTTCAGTGGATGAGCAGCTATTAAGTTTTTATCTTTTTCAAGTTTTGAACTGCATGACCAAATGCCCTTAAGATAGATCTATTAATTTCCTCATGACTCTCCCCCTCATTCCAGTATTTGAATGTTTACTAAGTATACTATCATGCTGAGACTGTGAGAAGAGGAGGTGATATTTCTCAGTTTTACGGAACTAGGACACACAAAAGTGAAAATCAGAAATGCTCACTGATTTTGTGCTTGGGTTGAACTCCTTTGGGTGCTTTTTTGAGAGTACTTACTAAAAAGTACGCTCCTTTTGACTTCACTTTCAGTTGTGAATGATCCGTGTTTGTTAAATTCAGAATCCAAGGTCTCATATTCATCTCTCGGAAAATACAGGACATAAACTTCATGAGTTCCTGAGAAAAACACAAAAGTGTAGGCACTTGCCTATTACCTTGTCAGGTCCCTCCATTAGAAGAAGGTTGAAGAAAGCTGTTTTCTAGTATCATATTCAGATGTCTTACTGATGAGGCTTTTTTTTCCCCCCTTCAATCCTCTTCATTTACTGCAGTCCTTCACCTTCAACAAGACATTTTTGAAAGATTTATCTAGCACTATCTTTTTTTTTGCCAGGGCTACTGAACTGAGAAAGGTCCTGTTATTTCTTGAATAATGCATGTGATTGTGTTTAAGAAAAAAGTAGACTGTACTACGCAGCATGCTTGTAAAGGAAGACTTTGATATTAAGCTTACTACTTCCTGTCTTTTAAGTGCTGGATTGCAACCTTATTCTCTCAGTGTATTTTACTTTTATGACCTATATTGGTGCTTTTTTTAAACTTGAGTCTTGGACTCCATTCCAGCTTTTTTAGAGGACTGTTTTGTTGAGGTCACTGCTCCTTCTGTCTTCTGCTGTTTAGTCCTGTCTTTTCTTTCCTTCTCTCCCCGGTGGATCCTGCCACTTTCTTTTCTGGTTGGCCAGTATTTCAGTGCCCTGATGGCCCATTCAGTCTTGCTGTCCCAGCAGTTGAAGATCCTCATCTGATTTCAGTCACTCCTAACTCACCATTAGACATCCTGTATTTTTTCTCCTTGTCCCATGTCTGGTGTATTTTCCTCTTCCAAGTCTTACACCAGTTTAACAGACCCCATTGGAGTCCCAGGTGCTTTCTGGATCTAGTACCTCTTTCTTACCTTACCACTAGTAGTTTTGGGACAAGGAAACTGAGATGAATCCTCTGCTGCTATGTGATTTGTGATACCTGGGTCTGTCTTCCACGTTCAAGTCAATCCGCTTTCTTTCCAATGCAGTTCAGGAGCTAGCAGGTGGTATGTCAAAACAAAGAAAAGCAGCAGTCCTCCAGTGTCACGTTAGGGTTGTCAGTGTCCTAAGAGCCTCTAAAGATTGCAGGATTAATTTGATTAAAGTTCTGCCTTCTTAGTCTGGTTCATACTCAATGCAGATAGAACCTTCAGAGAACTTTGATTCAACACTGAATTATCTGTGGAATGGGTGACAGTCTCCTAGGCTCTCAAATTAGCCAGGTTTTGGTGAGTCTTTTTCCCCTTGGGACAGATTTTAAAAAAAGAAAAGGAAAAAAATCCAGCCAAATTTTATTTACCTTAGCCAAGAATGGAAGTGCAGAATTTATTTTCTCAACCAAACTATTTCAGGAACGTATCTTTCATGTGGAGTTCTTCGAGTTTGAATTTTAACATTTTCTGTCTGAATCTATTCTTGGAAACATATGTACTGTTTTTGCTTAGAAGCTCCTCTGGATATTCTAATAATAGTCATTTGGCAGTTAAAGAATGCAAAAAGTTTGCACTTGAAATGTAAGGTAAGAAATCTTATTTATGTTGCTTTAATTTCTTGTAACATTCAGCAAATGATTTTGATGTCTTCAATGTATTACAAAACTGGATAAAGTGTCAAGGCAAAACTGCTTAGAGATAATGAGTAGAATGTTCAAAATACTAACTATTCTGCATTTTGCTTGTGTTAGCAAAAACTCGTGCTGCTGACTTACTGGTGAATCCACTGGACCCAAGAAACGCAGATAAAATTAGGGTTAAAATCGCTGACCTGGGGAATGCCTGCTGGGTGGTAAGTATAGCTACATCATTTTAGCTATCTAGCCTTCGCTATTTAGAACAGGCCTTTTTATTGTTCATTTTTTCCATTAATGTGGTTCTTTCTATTTTAGCATAAACACTTCACAGAAGACATCCAGACAAGACAATATAGATCCATAGAGGTTTTAATAGGAGCAGGTTACAGTACACCTGCTGATATCTGGAGTACAGCATGTATGGTAAGAACAATACAATGTGTATTTTATAAGAATAAACCTCCTAAAAACAGTTGTTTATTTAGCGAGGAAACCTGATGAGGATGGTTCTGACATTTTGACACAAATACATTGTCATAAATTATGTCGTATCAGTTAGCTACTGATTATTTTCCCCTTTATTTCAGTTTCTCAAGCATTCTTAATCAAAAGGAAGTATTTTGGAGAACATTTCTAATTTTCATTTGATGCATTTTAAACTTGCAGTCAAAAATAAGCAAGTTTGGAGGGAAATACATGTATATTTCAAATGTCAAAGTCTAACTGAAATAGTACAACTACATGTTTCCTTCCCATCTTAGAATCTATGCAACTGTTTGCTGTGTTTCCATTCCTTTTTCTTGCATAAAGTAGCAAAACAGTGAAATACCTCAAATTCTTGCCAAGTGCAGTGAAAACACCAGATTAGGCTTGTAGATCACAGCTTTA
>NW_008825150.1:1154135-1156914 GCF_000699105.1 Pygoscelis adeliae
GTAGTTTATTAATAAAATATGTGGTAACATTCTCTGGAATTAGTTTTAACACAGTAAAACTGAAATTATATATTTTTAGAAATCTTAATAGAAAAAGTAGAAACTTATTCAACTTTCTGAAACACTCTGTTTGTAGTATCTCTTTGAGGACAAATAAGCTACATGCATCTTCTCATTAAAGATAGTTTTGGAAATACATTTAGAAATATCTTCATCTATTTTAAAAGTGAAAACTTATTCAAATCTTTGTATTTTACAAATACATGTCTGAAAAAAGTAAGTGTGTGAGGAGGAGGAGAAGACTCAAATACTAGACACAGTTTGCAGGCGTGGGTGATGAGAAGAATTGCAGAGCTCAGAGGGAGAGGAGGAGGAGGATTGAAAGGAACATAAAATCCTACAGATATTATAAGCTCAGCAAGCCATGTGTTGGAAGTAATTAACCCATAAGTAAAATTGCAAATATGTTTTCTCTGGAGTTTAATACTAGCTTTTGCTTTAATACACAGAGAAGAACGTCCATTTCCAAATTTACTCTTCCATTTGGGGGCAAAATGTAGAATTTTTCTATTACACTGAAAACAAAGCATAGAAAATATTCCACAGTTTTGGTCCTTAATTCTTTGATTGATTCTTCTCTTAACTAACTGCAAAATTACTATAGAGACTTTTCATTCTTTTTACCTGCTATTTTGTAAACCTCAGTTGAACTTGATACCTTTTTATGGTATTGAATACCCTATATTTGTCTTTCTTTAAAGCTGTACCTACCCCCTGCTAATTTTATATACAGTATTGTAGCTGAAGGGACATAAAAAAGGCTGAAGTCTGTCTAGGATTGTGTTTAAAGACAGTGGGGTACTTAATAGCAATATCACACCTAGGGAATATAATATTCTTACAGTACTTGAGGTCTTCCAGCCCCTTACACTTTAATTCTTTTCCACGTTATATAAGTGTTACTGCTTTCTTCATGCGAGTCCTTTCTCAAACTTAAGGAGAAAAAAAAAGCCTAAAGAATCTCTGCCACTAGGGGTATCTTAATTCAGATTCACAATTATTTATGGAATTTCAGTATTTTAATGAGAAAATTATATTTCTGTTTTCTTGTTACGTAAGCTTTAAAGATAGTAAAGCATTTGAGGCAAAAACACTAGAATTGTCTTCTGCCACAGACTTTGGTTTTTTGCCCTTAAAAAATGCTGTAGAAATTTTATAATCTTACAGCACTGACATACAATTATTGCATTCAGTTGTCGTCATTGTATAGTAATGTAAAAAATAGAGATCAGTCTCTCAAGCTCACCCCAAAAATGCGTTGTTTCAAAACCCCTCAGGGTCTGCTTTCATTCCTGTATGGTTGAGAAAATGGGTTAGAGCACTGTGAGTGCTGGTCCTGTATCAGACTGAAAACAGCTCTGAGGTAGGGATTGGTTTGAAGACCTTAACAGCTCTTTCTGCACGGGAACTTGTAACAGAGATTAATGGCCAGGGAAACATTCCTGATGTGGAACTGCAAACTCCCAATTAATGTATTTAGGTTGTCTTTGGAAATTATGATTTGATTCTCTCAATCCCTAAAGCAGCCAAGAATTGTGAAGTACCGAAGTGTTTTAATGTTGTTGTAGTCCCACTTGCTTTCTCAAGTTTGGATTCCTTCTTGTACCTAGATGTGGTTCAGAAAATGCCCTTCTAGGCTACCTTGCTCTTGTTTCATATTTAATTCTCTTTATTCCACAATGTTTATTGTTACATGTGTCTTCAAAAAGATTGTCTGCCGGAGCAGGAGCTGGAGGTGGTGTTTATTTTCAGCCAAAATACAGCTCAGATACCCCATTAGCCATGTTGTCCAAGTCTCTCAAAGGAGAGCAAGGAGTCTTCTTTGTCATGTTGCTTTGCTTGTACAACAAGTCCAAAGTCATTAAGGACATTTTTGGAAGCAGTACTATGTGAAATGAGTGGTCCAGCAGTATTGCCGTGACTTTTTTCTTGGCGAGTTTCCATCCTTCCATCCTTTGCCCAGTGTGACAGTACCAAGCACACATGAAGTGGTGTCCTACCAGCTGACTCTGTATTGATTGCCTGTGGTATTTTTCATTTCCTGCTTTTTTAAAATAATAAAAAAAAAAAGATTGTCAGTTAAGGGGTAGCTATATGTTATTAAGTGACCTAAGCTTGAGGGTTGTGTTCAGGTTAGGTAAGGAATTGCTCTGATCATATCCATGTGTCAGAAATACTACATTGGTGAATGGGTAGGAAAGGCGCCATGTGGCTTTGCAGTGGGAGCCACGTTACATAATTACAGATACTGTCCTTCATTCTGATCATGATTTTCATAGAATCATTAAGGTTGGAAAAGACCTCTAAGATCATCAAGTCCAACCGTCAACCCAACACCACCATGCCCACTAAACCATGTCCCTAAGCGCCTCATCTACATGTCTTTTAAACACTTCCAGGGATGGTGACTCAACCACTTCCCTGGGCAGCCCATTCCAATGTTTAACCACTCTTTCAGTAAAGAAATTTTTCCTCATGTCCAATCTAAACCTCCCCTGGTGCAACTTGAGGCCATTTCCTCTCGTCCTATCGCTTGTTACTTGGGAGAAGAGACCGACACCCACCTCGCTACAACCTCCTTTCAGGTAGTTGTAGAGAGTGATGAGGTCTCCCCTCAGCCTCCTTTTCTCCAGGCTGAACAGTCCCAGTTCCCTCAGCCACTCCTCATAAGACTTGTTCTCCAGACCCCTCACCAGCCTCGTTGCCCTTCTCTGGACAC
>NW_008825150.1:1157364-1216025 GCF_000699105.1 Pygoscelis adeliae
ATCATTGATAAAGATATTGAACAAGACCGGCCCCAGTACTGAGCCCTGGGGAACACCACTTGTGACCGGCCGCCAACTGGATTGAACTCCATTCACCACAACTCTCTGGGCCCGGCCGTCCAGCCAGTTTTTGACCCAGCAACTTTTGACTTTGGATGAGCTTTCTTGTCTCAATTTGTCCACTGAATGATAATGCACATATTGCAAGAGTGTGTGCCTAGTATGAATGATGTGAATGCAAAGTGTAGTAAGGTAGCATCAGAGCAAAGGTGAGACATTACGCTTTTAAAACTCTTGTTCACAACTGAATCACTGAGCTAGTTCTCTGAACTGGCACTGAAAGAGGGTTCAAAATATTTTTACGTCATTTGTATGGAATTGTGTGCAAATACATCTTGTAGATCTGTGTGTACCCATGACCTTCAAATCATTGATTTCTGACCAGTATTCTCACAGAGACCGATCCAGGTGTGCTCTTCACTCTTCCATCTGTGTAGCTCTTGCTGACAGAAGACCTGCTGCTTCAAAGTTGTGGTCAGGTTCTCCCATCTCAGTGGGTGTTGTTTAAGTTTCACAACATGGCTGCCAAACTCTCCCAAATGGGCTTGCTCACAAGCGGTCCAGAACACTCTGCTTAGTAGTAAACAGCACACATGAAGACTGCTTAGCTTGCAAAAACAGAAAAGGTTCTCCATCTGTTATATATCCATTACTGTGTCAGATGTTCTAGGTAATGTCTTCATTTAAAAAAAATGACAATAAAACCAGGCCTTTCTTTGAATTAGTTTAGGGTCCATAGAATTTCCATGTCAGAGGTTGACGTCCAGATGTGTACATAAAACACCTCAATCTTTTCATGGGTCCATAGATTTTATGAAGGACTACTTGGAATGCATGGGACCAGTATTCACCCGAGGTCTTAACTTGGTCTTGTGCTTTATTGATCTCCATTTGAGCCTAAGGTTTTTCACTGCCTTTTGCTTGATACTGAAATAATCTTGCTCACTGGGAATAGCATTGAGTATGAGAGTAGCAGAGCTACTGGTTCTTTCATCGACTGGTATTTATGGCATAAAGTATGAAGTCAAGCACAGAGATTGTGTTGTATCACAGCAGCAGCAGACTGTCTTTTTTCATCATACCGTTCACTCATCAGTTTTACTTCGTCTTTAGTAATGAGGATGGAGATGATGATGATTTTTTTAAACAAAAGCCTCTAATAATGGTGCCCTGAGCCTCCAAAGCATCTGTGTTCATGTGTGCACAGCAACTTTCCGAATACCCCCCCTTATGAATCTGGACATTGTATGTTGTGTCTACGTGGAGTGCTGTCCTCACCTGGTCTCTGCTAATATGGGTTGGCTTTGTCTAGCCATCAAGGTTTTGATGCAGCTTCCAGGAAAGAATAGACCTGTTTTATTTGTATGGGAGTATGTATCTTTAGTATGGGAGTAGCCAGAGATTCTGATCAGGATTACTTGTGCTGGAAGTGTACGTAAACAGAGCCATGTAAGGACTCTACCCAAATAGCATATAATATAAGAGAAACAGTGCAAAAGAGTGAGAAATAACTCAGTGCTGTTTCTTTTGGTGTTATGTCAGTGAATAAGTAGCATTGGAAGCCAGCAGCCTGTGAGCTGAATCTTCTAATTTTAGATGATTCGGCATGACCCAGTTCTTGTGCCCCAAACCTCTTTGAATCAGATTTAAAGGGTGAGAAGGAGTATCCTTTGCCAGTACCAGTCCTCTGCTCAGGTGATCTGAGTCTCAGAGTCTTTAAGAAAAAGAAAAAGAAAAAAAAAAGGGCAGGGGGGAAAAAGAGAATGATTCATATCTTCGGAGGCTTATAATCAGTGCACACACAATGTGCTGTGAAGCTAATGAAAGAAGTTAGGTGCCATTGGGCTTTTCCAGACTATGACAGAGTTGTTCACTTGTTCTGTGCTCAGCAAAGAATGCAACAAAGTGTGACTTAAATTTTTTTCCCAGACTTTGGTGACCTAGGCCTGAGTGCTTGCTGGACATTTACAAGTTTTGCTAAGGAAATCGCACAGTGTCCTTTCTTTTTCTTTTAACAATGTGGCCATTTAAGTGGGATACTCAGCTGCTCTCATGGAAAGCTAGACTCTGGGAGTCTCTCTCCACATTTATTAAATTCTAGAAAATTCTGTGTTCCCTTGCTGTACTAAACCCTATTTTAATTATGCCAACAGGGAGATGCATCTCTCATTTTCACCCAAAAAAAGGAAGAGATTTGGAGCCAGCATTTGACAGGATTGAAACCACCCTTGATCATTTAATTTTATCAGGCTAATTTCCACATTTGCAGTGTTGGGAGGGTCGCTTTCTGTGGAGCAGAAACTGAACAGGCACTGCATCATTTAGCATTTCCTAAATCTCAGAAACCATGGAACACAGTACTCCACTGCTGCTGCCAAGAAATCCTGGCAAGATAAGGGAGTTACTACTGGCAGAGGGCATCCCTTTGTATTGCTCCTGGAAATGACTGCAAGCACCATGATTCCACTGCTTTTCCTTCTTTATGCTCTTTGGATTGGAGACAGGAAAAGCACCTGAAATGATGAGTCTCATCATCTGACTTCTGTTGTTCATTATGTACAGTCTTGTTTGAGCTGCGGGGAGGAGATGACTGTGTCACAAGCTAGGACATAACGAGACTGTGTTTTTAACACTCATCTGAGGTGGCTTTTGTGGTGAGTTGTGATTCCTGAAATATCTTCTTTTTATAATAAGAACTAGCAAATAGATCATAGCTGTAGATCGGCAGGAAGTCAGAGAAGGAGAAAATTGTACTTGGTATTTTATCTACCCAAAGAGAATACAACTGATGAAAGAAAATACTACTGGGGTGAGAGGGAAAGGGGGCAGGCAAACAGCTTTCAAAATGAGGGAGATGCTATTAAAAGGTGACCAAGCTTACAGGGGTGGTTTTTATTTTTTTTTTATTACGAGTGTTTCTATTCATGTGAGAGAACTCAGAGGGACAGAATGAAGAATGAGCAGAATATAGTAACTTATGTTGTTAAAATTAAACCTACATGTAAGTTCTTGTAGTTCAGCCCCCAATTTACTTCTCTGCATAATGTCCTCTAATGTGGAGTGAAGAGGTAACTGTCCTTAACTACTCTTCCTGTGTTGTAAGCGGGGAAAAAATGATCATGTCTCCATTGGATCATGAGTATCATCATGCTAGTATGTGCGAGTGGCACATACTGAAGGTGTGATGACAAGCCTCAGTCTGCACAGAAGCAGTATTTTGAGGAAAAATGGAAAATCAGAAATCTGGTTGAGAGAAGACAAAAACTTGAAGTCACTATGCACATATATTTCAGTAGGCAGATACAGTACAAAATGCTGTTATTAATCACTGTACACCCTTTTTGAAGGTGGTGGGTGGACAACCTGAAACATTCAAAAGAAAATGATTTTCCAAAGAAACTGACTTTCCAAAGCAACCACTCAGCCTGTGCATGATTCCAAGATTGGAGTACAGCAAATAATGGAAACCTATTTCCTTTTCAAGCATCCCATGCATGTCTGCGTTTTGTATATCTGGCCTTTCTTACCAAGCACTAATCATGCAAAATGCCTTTTATATTCTTTCCATTGCCTGGCTTTTCAGAGGGAGATGTCCATGGGAGAACAAACTGTCAGCTGGTGTGCATATCTCAAAAAGCTTTTTGCTCTCTTCCCATGCTCCCACTTACCTGTGGAACAGCATTCTTAAAACTAAGCCTATTTTTAAAGCAGTTACAATCTTCTCATTCGCAGCTCTTCATTTCAGCTGGAGCAGAGAAACTCTGGCCAAGAGCTGGATCTTGTCTGTCAAAATAATAATTCTGGCCTATAGTTTGTCCTTTTTCAGCTGGGACTTCATAAGAGGAATTCAGGGAGGCTGATGCAGTCCAAGTGAATTGTTCTTCCAGTCCTCTCCCAAACAGCTTTCCCTAGGCATGCATCCATTTTCAATCATCAGACTGAGTACACAGCTGTCACATAGTGAAAATGTAGCTGTTTCCAATTGTGTGATTAGATATGGATCCATAATATATGATAGTGATGCTAACAGTTTAGTATTGTGGTAGGTTCATATACAATTGCATGGCAGGAAAGGAATCATAGCCTCTCCAGAGCCTACAAAAGCAGTAGTGTGACCATTTGTATGAAGGGTTCTCCATCTGCAAATGGAGGAAAGCAGTCTAGACTGTTTTTCTGCAATAACCTTGGGAAAGCAATAAGTAGCGATTGCCAGTACAGTCAGTAAGGATGGATGATTGCCTTGGGCTTTTGTGCCATATGTTAAGTGTGCTGTATCTCATTTGTTATCTCCATATAATAATTGAAATGCTGATTTCTGTTGAGATAAATGTCAATGTTGAGTAAAAAAAATCACGATAATTCGAAGTTGGAGTTTCTGTCAAGAGACTAGTTTTTATAAGTTAATACTTTCAAAGGGAAAGTAAGTAAGTAAATATGATAAATCTGTATTTGTAGCATCATAGAAATAAAAGCCAGATTTAGGTTGAAAGGGATCTCTAGTAGTCTACCTCCTGCTTGAACCAGGGTTAATGTCAAGGTTAGATGAGGTTACTCAGAGCCTCATCTAGTTCAGGTGTACATATCTGTCAGGATGGCATTTCCACAGCCTTTCTAGGCAGCTTGTCCCAGTGCTTGGCCAATCTCGCTGAAGAATTTTTTTCCTTGTATCTGGTTGGAATTTCCCATCTTGCCGCTTGTGTCTGTTGTCTGTTGTCCTTTCATTGAGAAGAGTGTATCTTGGTCTTCTCTGTCTACTGCTTTTCAGGCAGTGGAGTGCAGCAATTATATCCCCCCTTCTCCTTCCCTTTTCCAACCTGAACAAACACAGCCCCACCAGCCTCTCCTCCTGCATCCTCTGCTCAGCCCCCTGACATCTTAGAGGTCCTCCCTGGTCTTTCTCCAGTTTGACAGGATCTCTCTCATACTGGTGGTCCCAAACTGGTCATAGGTCTGCAGATGCAGATGTGTGTGCTGAGGAGAGGGGAGGTCACTTCCCACCAAGGGTTGGTAACACAGTTGTTACATACAGCCCAGTACGTGGTTAGCCTGCATTACCATGAGAGTGCACTGCTGACCTGTGTTCAACTTGCTCTCTGTCAGGGTCTCTACCTCCTGATTTTATCACAGAGTGTCAGCAACTTACGAACTGGAGACTGGGTGGTTTTATGTACCTACAGTTGGGTGCAAAGTGTTAATAAGTACTGAGAAGTGCTCAGGAAGTCCAAAGCAGCAGTGCATTGCCAAAACCGTAGTTCTGAGTACCAGCAGCAGAGAGCTGCTCTTTCGGTGGCACTGACTCAGTAACAGGACTGCACGTGCTTTCTGGTGCACCATCATCTTTGGACATGAGTTTAAAGAGCAGAACTCTGACTGATAGAATCCAGAGGTGTCATTGTCCCTCTTATGGCTATTTACTTGCTTATTAATGCATTTTTAATGCTGATTCTTTTACTTTACAATAAAAACCTAGATCAAGGTTTTATTTTTTTTTAAATGAGGCCCAATTAATTTCGTTTATCTTGTGCTGTATAGCCAGTCCATCCTACAAACGTCTAGGAACATATTATCAGGTTGCTACAGATAAACCTATGAGACATTGTCCCGTGTGAATGCTAAGAAGTGTTATTACAGATATTTATCACAGCACCCAAAAGGCAAGGCTGTCTCTGTCCCTGACCCTGTGTGCATTCGAGTCAGAAGTTTCTTCGTTCTCGGGGCAGAGTCCTTTAAGGAGAGTCAGGAAATCAAATGTCTGAGACGCTGTGGCTCCAGCCCATGCTGGGCATGGAGTCAAAGCTATACAAAAAGGAAAACAGCAGCAGCATTTTGAAAAGCTTTAGTTTCTCTTCAGCAAAAGGGTGGTATAAATATCCCAAATCTATGAGAGCTTGCAGCTCTTATTACATACAAACATCTAAAATGCAGTGTATCGCAGTGGTATGCTTGCTTCTTGTGCTTCTCTATGAACAGTTTTTACAGTTTTTCCAATTTAATCTTTTTAGTCCCACGCAGACATACCGAGCTATTAATAGTTCATTTTTTGGGGCAGAAGCTGTATCCTTTTGGAGTCTACCTTTGTGGCTAAATTCAACTACATTTCTGTTGTTCTTCAGGAATCTGTGTTAAATAGCAATGAGTTTCTCAATGTCCTCAGAAATCAGCCCCATCAGCATGTGTTCTCCTAGGAAAGCTGGTCCGGCTCTTCCAGTGAATATATTCCCGTGAGATACAGAGGGGACACTTGGGGCTTCTCAGTCTCATCTCAGGAGAATAACAATATTCTCCATGTTGTGTTTAGAGACCCCTACCAGTGATCTCTTCTGGCTACTCTAAAAATTTATTCAGTTTAAATACCTGGCAATTTATGAAGTCCTTCAGATTTTTTTAAGCTGTAAAATGAAAACTCTCAATCCTGAGCTGAGAGTAGAATAAAAAAAGTGAATGACTGTTTATTAGTGATAGTGACTTTAGAAATTAAAGGCCAGTTCGAAGGATCAACAGAAATGTCAACGAGGAGCATTCTTGCTTTCTTGGCTGCTGTGTGTGATTGCAATGAATTATTTTGGCTATAGCCCACTTGGATGACGCTGCAGTTCACAGCTTGAAAAAGCCAAGTGCCCATAAATAGGTTAAATTTATAGGTGATTTAACAACTCCAGATTACAAATTGGAACAGAAGAAAAGTGTGTATTTTCAGGAGACAAATATTTCGTAGTAAACGTTCTGATGGAGTGAAATCCCCTCCTAGATCTGTGCCAGGGAGTTCTCCCTGATTTTTTGAATTATTTTCTGGATCAGATGCTTTCCCTGGTCTTGGAGATGGAAAATAGTTTGATGTTTAAACCACCTGGAAAGAATTAGATTCCTGTGGCTGCTGGGTAATTGGTGATCCAGAGCAGAAAGAGTATAGTTTAACAAATTAGGCTAGGTGAATCCATGTTTGTGCACAGTGTGGGCTCTCATAATATTTCAGTGCTTTGTGACTTTTAATATGCATTACACCCATAAAGATAAACTCAGTTTTGTCCTGACCTAACATAGGGTTCACATCCCATCGAAGCATTGCCATGGCCTGAAGGGATCAGTGTTCACGGCGTCTGCTCTGGATTCCTTTGTCAATGTCAGTATCAGTATTTTACCCTGTGACTGCAGTATTTACTTTGATGAAAATACCTTTTTCAAAACTGTCCTAGATTTAGAGTCATCAAGAAAGCTTACCCTGTTTGCTAATTTCAAGCGATTAATTATAGTTATAAATGGATTTTATTTCTGATTCAGACTTTATTATTTCAGTCCCCAACATGCAATCTCTGACAGATAGCCTTCAGATACAAGTGTAGCTCACTATTGTATATTTAGAAATACCTCTCTCTCAGCTTCATTAACTTACACATATTTAACATGATCAACAGACAGCACATAGTATGTTAAAACACGTTTAACGTTGGCTTACACCGATGCCCCCTTCACACCCCTGTGCAGTCCATCTGTTCAGAATCGCTTCCTCCGCAGCTGGATGCTGTTTGCTGCCTCCCACTGGGGACTGGTGCTGAACTTCGCAACAGGACCGAAATACTCCCTGGTTAGCCGGTGGAGCCCCAGGGCTTGCTGGTTGGGGAGGGACCGCAGTTCCACACTCCTTGTCCACCTCCTTCGTTCATCCTGGTTGAGTAGGCAGAAACGCCTGGGATTCAAGTGTGCTGCCTGTTGCCAAACCTCCAGCCTCTCGTACTGACGGGGTGTGCTTGGGGCTGAACGTGGGGCTCTGTCCAGAGCCTGGGTTCATGCTGTCGTTGCAGTGCAGGAATGATGGTCCCCAGGTAAGTGGCCTCTCCTCAGTCTCGGATCCTGTTGTAGGCCTTGAGCTTTGAATGTTAATTCCCTCTTGGTTCTGAGATAGTTGTGATGTTTTGCTGACATCTTAAGATTAGAAACATTATTTCTGAAATACCCATAAAGATGTCTGTTATGTTATAGGCTTTTGAGCTAGCGACTGGAGATTATTTGTTTGAACCCCACTCTGGTGAAGACTATTCCAGGGATGAAGGTATGACTTTTTTGAGAAATTCTATGAGTTTCTGTGTATTTTCACACTCCCCTTCTTAAATTTCCAGTGAGCTTACAGTGGGGTTAAGTTTTGTGTTTGAGTAAACTGTTCATACACACTGTTTTCAGAATATAAATATGATTTTTTTCTTTTTAGTTTTAAGTTCCATCAGTAGCAATGGGTGGGCAAAAACTCCCTTCTGCAGATACTCATCTACTTAACAACTGCCTGAAGGAATTAAACTGCCCGTCTTGTAAGATTGCATATGTGTGGAAACCTGATTGAGAATAACATTTTAGTTTAGAAAAGAAACGACAAATTTGAACTTTATAGTATTTTGTTTTTATGAGAGTGACACTGGAATAATGTTTACATTGTGTATTTTTATTTGAATTAGGCAATTACTAATTTTTTTTTTAAATCAGAATTAACTCCTGCTTCCATCTGTATACCTGTCCATTTTCATGCTTGTTTGCTTGTAAATGCTCTTTGCAGTGGTAATGTGGGCATCATTCATTGTTCCTAAATGCTACTAATGATGCCAGAGCTCTGCTGATCCTGGAAACCTCTGCATGGATTTGCTGCAAACATTGTTGATTTGAAACTATTTCTGATTTTTTACTAATTCCAGTTTCTTTCCTCTTCTTTTTTATCCCATCCTTTCCCTGCCCCTTCCACTCCCGTATCCTTTTTTTCTCTCCCTCATAGACCACATAGCACACATCATAGAGCTGCTAGGCAATATCCCAAGGCACTTTGCTCTATCTGGAAAATATTCTCGGGAATTCTTCAATCGCAGAGGTAGTACCTCTTCTTTTTGAAAGGTGCCGTGATGCAGACAGAAGTGGAATTGCTGTTGCTGGTTGTAGCATGTCCCACTGAGGAGCATTTCCTGAAATCACACAACAAAAATTTCTTTTTGAAAAAGAAAATACACAGGAATCTGTGACAAGTTTTTTCTTTTTTTAGCTAAACATTCTGAAAAATAATTATTGGTACATTTTAAATTATATAGCAAAACTTGTTTGTAGCAGCTGATACTCAAATGTTGTTTTGAGAAGGAAGTTTTGCTGAAAGCATCTTTCCAAATTAGCCACTGAGCAGTGAGCACGTGTCTTTTTTACCAGGATCAATCTATTTCTGTCTGTACCGGGCCAGTGTTAGTGTGTGCATGCAATGTACTGATTAAACTGTTGTATGTTTCTGTTTTGCTGGCAATGTTCTCCAATGCAGACCACATAGCATTGATCATTGAACTGCTGGGAAAAATCCCTCGAAAATACGCTATGTTGGGGAAATATTCCAAGGAGTTTTTCACCAAAAAAGGTAACGGTATTTATGCAACACTAATTTAAAGCATAATGCTATCCAAAAGGAGAATATGTTCATTTATGGGTACTGAAGAAATATATCCGTTTAAATGGAGAGCTCTTATTAAAGAAGAACTTTGGTGTAAATTTGGCTTTCTGAGAAAAGCCGCAATTTGCGGTATTCATTTCAACATTTCATTTAAAATTCATTTTGGGATGTACTCAACAAAGTGTGAATGTTAACAAATGTCTGTGTGAATCTGTTGTCCGATGTTCATGTAAATGTAAGGAATCAAGTGATGCATAGCTTGTAACGTGATGGAAAATCATCTGTCAACTACTTTTGATCATCTATAGTGGTCCAGCAGATGTTACTGATAAGGAGTAACCGAGGTGGGAGGGGAATACCTGGGTGATAGACACACAGCCGCATGCAGTCAATCCTCACACTCTTGTAACCTCCCTGAAGAGAGAGCATGCAGAAAAGATCACTCTGTGACAGAGCGATGGAGAAAGCCGCTCTGCTGTGTACCATGCTGTCTCACTTCAAATGCTCCAAATTACCGTAATGCCTGAGCGCTACAGCCATAGGCAATGACTTAGCTGTGTTTGGCGTTGTACAGAAGTGCAACCCCTCTAAAATTAAAACCCTTGTCAATTGCTACAAGAAAGTAATTAAGCTGAGCAAATGCACTGGGCCTTATGGTTCTTTTATCTTTTAGTACTTTGTCTTTGCTCAGGCTACTCTTTAAGACAAGTTTTTGACACATGAGGGGATGTGGTGATGCCTCAAGTGTCTTTTGTCCCCTCCGAGTATGAGACAGCACTGTGTTGTATCGAGGGACAGGGTATGTCAGGAGCATCCCATTATGTGGTGGGGGAATATCTGGGGTGGTTGACTGCAGCTGGCGAGCGCGCTTTCCTGCGGAACAGTGCTGCAGCTTCCCTCTTGACCGTGACTCCACGTGACTGAGCACACAGCTTGTCAGCAGGGCCAGCACCGGCCAGCCGACCAGCTGCATTGGGCACGTGGGGTGCCGGGGG
The DNA here is from genome assembly GCF_000699105.1 of Pygoscelis adeliae. Lineage (NCBI taxonomy): Eukaryota > Metazoa > Chordata > Aves > Sphenisciformes > Spheniscidae > Pygoscelis > Pygoscelis adeliae. Next base: position 1,167,826 of record NW_008825150.1, read on the forward strand.
GGCCAAGGCAGTGACGCTGTGCTGTAAGAGGTTGGGGTCATGAGGCAGGACACAATCCAGTGATTCTTCCTCCCCTTACATGAGAGCCGCCTGTTCTGTGCATGGATATTGCTGGTACGGCAGGGACCTCTGCGTGCCATCATTGCCTTAAGGAGGATGTAATGGTGTTAAACACGGTGCGAAGAAGGGCAACAGTGATGATCAAGGAGATAGAGCAACTGCCATATGGGGGAGTCTAAAATGCCTGCGGCTTTTTAGTGTGGAGGGGAGAAGATTGCTGGAAGAATAATAAAGGTTTAAAAAATTGGAAAGCAGTGGATAAACTGAAAACAGAGCTGTTGTTCATCAGCACCCGCCATATGAGAGCTGGGGGACACCCAGTGAAACTTGCAGGGAGTGGCTTTAAAACCACTTTAAAACCACTAAAAGTGCTTTCCTACGCAGCAGGCAGTGAGCTTCGGGAGCCTGCTGCCATGGGGGTTGTAGAGAGAGGCCGTATCAGCAGGCTCAAAAACAACCTCATGTTAACTGAGATGAACAAACTCAGGGCCGACAGGTCTGTAAATGTATAAAGCAGTAAAAGGGCTGGGCAGGAGGTATCCTCCAGTACCCCCTGACAGAGATTGCAGCTGCTGGAGTGAGGGGCAGGGCCTGCAGAAATGCTCCCCTGCCCTCCCTACCTACCCCTTCTTGTGGCCACAGTCAGAGACAGGTACTGAATTAGAAAGACGCCCCAGCCTGACTCCCCCTTAAAGCGTATCTCATGTTCCTAACTTTCACATTACACCAGATGGGTTGGCGTTTTCTAATGTTGTCATAGAACCTTAAAATGACCTAGCAGTTACACAATAACTGCAGTGTTTGTGGCGCATGGAAGAGGGCAGTTTGTAAAATTCCCATGAAGTGGAGAGTTTCACGTGCTTCCATGAGCATCTTCCACTGCAAAGTGTCGCTGTTGGCCTCTAGGGCCTGAACTTCAGTGACATTCCTCAGAGGCACCATCTGCCGTGAGATCAGAGGCCATGTAGTACAGGTCTGAGGCTCTTCTGAAAATTTTACGCTGTAGTGGAAAGATGGGCTTAGAAATCTAACTGTAGGCTCCTGTTTTGAAAACATCAGCCTTGGGTGAAAATCAAGAAATCACGATTTGGGTGTTAACTGCTCTCCATAAGCGAGTTCAACCTCAGAGAGAAGCTTTAAACATTTGAATTGTTCCACTGAATGTCCCAGGCACAAAAGGAAAGGTGTTGCCAACTAATGGGTTTGCAGGATCGGGTCCCTTCTTCTCAGTAATTGCCTGAAGCAGTTTGTGACATTCAAATAGGAGGGTGCATTTAAAGAAGGAAAAGCATTTATAAGTTACTTCTTAGTCACTGTAACACAAACTCTTACATATTTTTTATTAGGGCCTCATCTTGATTGAGCCCAGTAATAACTCCAATGAGTCCTTTTCTCCAGTGCTTCCGTGGAAGCAATTTTGTCTGTAAAAATGAGTAACGTGTTTTGGCTCTGAAACATAAAACCCGTTTGTTTTTTTCTAGACCGTGGTCCCTTTTATTTTTCTTCTGGTATTTGCTAGCCCTGTTTCCTTGTGAGCTAAACCTGTGTGAGATGCTGGCTAGGTACTGGCTTTGCCCGTTGGAAGTTGTAACAAGGAAAAGCACTGCTGCTTATTTAACATCCTGGAAGGGAAGGAGAGGGCTCTCCTCCACCTCCCTCGCTTCCATCTACTGTATCGTGGGGCCTTACCAGCAGTTCTTGCATTAGTTCTTGGGAGCATGTCCTCAAAATACGTAGTAGCAGATTAGATCCCACTGCTGCTTCCCCAGTCCTTCACGTCATCTGTTTCTTACTGCTCAATAATCCATCCTCCTCTTCCCTGGTGACACATTTTAAATTGGTCTTTGACAAATTTCATAGACCAGCTCTGGGAGTTTGTATTACGGTCAGCAGAGAAAGCTTTTAAAGAGCATCTTCCCCCTCACAGGTCCTTCAGAAATTTATTTAGTAATTTCATTCTGACTTAACATTCCATTTTTCAGAAGGTCCGTTGCTGCCTCCACTTTGGCCATAGGGGTTTTACAGTTCTGACAACTCTGTTGTCCTCTCTGGATATTTCCTGTGTGCTTCACTATCAAAAATCTCAATAAAGAGCTGCTGTTAGGAAGTTTTCACTTACTGTGACATTTTTAGCATTTCTTTGAAAATTCATTTTAATGCCCTGAATACTGATGGTGTCAGACCGGTGGGCCTGTGCTTTTCATTTCTCCCTTAAATATATAGGTACTGTCTTGCTGTCCTCCAACTACATGGTACAAACCTCATGAACTAGATGAAAATACGTGTTGCCAGACACCTCCATTTCTTGTGCTGCCCTCCAGCGCTTTAGGATGGAAATGAGATGGACCCACCACATTAAAATAAATTCTTTGAGTTTTTCGTCCACCTCGGTTGTGTTAATTGCGTTTTACTTACTCTGTTTTGATTCCATGGTCAGCATCATGATCTTTATTGAAAAGTGAAGCACTAGTTTAATTCTTGGCCCCCACACAGATAATTTTTACTGTATCCCATCTTCTTAAACGCTTTTACAATCTTCATGGAATTTCTTGTGGAAAACTTAACCTGTACTGCTAAAATAGTTTGTTCCTCAGCAGAAAAACACTACAGAATGTCATGCTGCCCAGGGTGTGCTGGCCTTAGCTTGGGTATTTCAACCTCCGCTTTACAGAACAAGAAGAGTATTCAAACAGCATGAACTCGGCTTCCACAGTGACACCAGGAGCCTTGTCTTGCAATCTTACTTTATACAACCTGAGGGAAGAAAGATGCCTAAAACTACATAATTTGAAGACAAAGGTGAAGACAGTGCTGCATGTAAACACACACACACTCCCCCAAAGTTAGTCTAGTTTGGTGAATGATTATGGCAACCCTTGCAATGAATGCTGTAAGCTGGAGAAGCTATGGACACAGCCTGATTTTTTTCTTTTTAGCCATTTTTTGCTTGCAGTCAATAACAAGTCCCTGTTTTCTATTGCTTTTTGGCAATACTTGAGTTTATGTGTTCTTATTAGAAAGCTTACTACCTGTTCTTGTTCGTAGTCACCAATATTCACTTTTGGAAACTTTGAAAAGGGTAGGATTTTCAGCACTTAAATTTCAGAGCTGCACAAAGATTTTAAAGGGCTGAGAGTGAGCCTGGAAATGAATACACTTCTCCGAGATGTGCTGTCCTTTCTGTACGTTCGTACTGTGGGTCAGTATGGGCCCAAAGCAGGGCCTTTTTTTGTTTGACTCACGGGTACTGATGGGACACACTTGTACTGTAAATGTACAGACATGAACCAGCAGGATACGCCCTCTGCTTTCATGCCTCTCTATCTCAGCACCCCTCCTACCCGGAGAGATGGAAAGGAAAGAGGACAGTGGGCCGGCTGTGGGCAGCACGTCTTGACTTTCTGTTACCAACAGGTCTCTCTCTCTTGCGAGTGATGGACTGTTTGCACACTTGCTCTTTTGGGGTCTTTATGATAGCACTTGGAGAGCTGCTTTTTCAAGTGTTGCACCCTGCCTAGAACCTTCTGCTATGGCCTGAGGTCGCAGAAGCGTGTCCTGCTGCGCCTGCGGCAGTTTTCATCTATTGCATTCAGGTGCTCAGACTCAGGGGCAGTCTGAAGACACAGGTTTCTTCTCCTGCCCCGGAACTTGTGTAGCCACAGGGATGTACAGAAGCTCAGACCCGTGAGCTGACATCTCATGGCATTTTATGGGCGGTAGATTACAGCCAGGGACAACAATCAAGTTACCAAACCACTTCGCTTAATAATAATACGGCCTGCGTGCCCCCATACCGTATGGTGTAGCGTGCTTGTCAAGCTACAGGTGAGTTCAGCTTCCAGTGTTGGCTGAGAACCCATCACCCCCCTCAGCAGGTCAGGGGACATCACAGAATCACCACAGGGGTCTCTGAAGTGCTTTTTGTAGCATCACATGGAGACCGTATGGCTCAGATACATGCCTGGGAAGAAGGGAGACGGCAGTGGAGGGGCAGGGAGCAGCCAGCAGAGTCTTTCTTCCCCATCACACCGGATGGCCTGTGGATAGACCTGGATAATATCGCTGGTTTGAATGGCAGAAGGGTTCTCGCCTCCTTTGTTTGTTCTGGTCTGAAACACATTGCCAGGTTGGCTGTATGCCCCCTCTTTGATGGAACCCAAATCCTGCGGCTGCTGCCACTGCTTGTGTTGGTGGTGGGTTGAAGGAGACGTAGGGAGCAGCAGGTGCTTCCTTCTCAGGCAGGACTCAGACCAAGCCTCGTGGGTGTGTTTGCCCGGAAGATAGAGAAGAATCTCTGAGTGCCAAACCTCTGGGCTTGGCTTGGTTTGGAATGAATCGCTGCTCTGCTGCTTCGTCGGCACATGCCACGTAGCGAGGCAGTGACCTGTGCTGCCGAGACCTCCGGCCTAGGATTGGAGCGGCTTTTGTAAGAAAGATTTGGGTTCATTGGCTGACTAAGAAGGAAAGGCCTGCGGTGTTCTTTGCCCACGGCGTGAGCATGCATGTGAATGCGTGCCTTTGTGTGCGGGAGACAGGACGAAGACAGCAGGAGAAATCAGAAGTGATGTATACAGCAGAGTCCAGGTGTAACATACAGTTTGCTGTAGGACCGATTTCTTGGTTTTGACGTTGGACATACTCGGCTCCTTTGAGGACCTCAAGCAAGCTTGCAATGTGCTGCCCTTCGTAAATAATGATTCTCAGCCAGGTCAAGGTGCTGCGAATGCAGAGTGGGAGAAAAACGAAACGGGGATTAGTCGCTAGCAGGGGTAACGAGGTATTTTTCTAACGCCAGTAATATTTCTGTTTGCAGGAGAACTCCGACACATTACCAAGCTGAAACCTTGGAGTCTTTTTGATGTGCTTGTGGAGAAGTATGGCTGGCCTCATGAAGATGCTGCACAGTTTACAGATTTCCTGATCCCCATGCTAGAAATGGTCCCAGAAAAACGTGCTTCAGCTGGAGAATGCCTTAGGCATCCGTGGCTGAATTCTTAGCAGAATCTCCCAGCTGTAAGAACAAGCCAGCAACCACCTTCCAATGCATCGGACCTAAATGGTGACTGTCACAAATTCTTTAGCAGGATCACACGTGAGCTGGCTTCAATCCTCAGACCTTTATTTTGCTTGAGGTACTGTTTGACATTTTGCTTTTTGTGCACTGTGTTCTTGGGGAAGGGTAGTCTTCTTGTCTTCAGCTAGTAGTTTACTCACCCACTTTCTTCAGAAAACACTTAACGTGTCTTTAAGCATTGTTTCTTGTGTTGTGTGGCATTCAGATGTCAGATTTTTGAACAAAGGAAACTTCCCCCCATGTGTTTTGGCAAGTTTTGTAACTATTTATGAAAAAAAAAAAATATTTTAGCTGATGCATATTATATAATTTACGAGCGTAAGAAATTTATCAAGTCGGAACTGAGTTACAGCGAGGAATTGTACAATTTTATCTTCTGGCAAAGGGACGTCATTCTTGTATTATAGTGTATGTAAATGCACCCTGTAAATGTTTATTTCCATTTAAATATGGGACTGGGGACTCAATTTCAGAGTAAAGCGACTAAGTTTTAGAGAGCTTTATAGCAAACCAATTGCATGTAGTGGACTTCAAACTGCTTTAAGGAATTGTGTAAACTTTCTATTCTGTAGCAGTTCCCGTTCATTGGATTTTAAACAAAGTGGCTCTGGTTTACAGGATTCCATTCCCCAAACGGCACTTTAAAGGAAGGCTGGACTTCTTTCTAATAAAGTATGCATTATCATTTAGCACTCCCTTTTAGAACTTTTGCCTATTTTAAGTGCTTTTAAGAAAAGAAAAACAGCAATTTCCCTTACAATGTGATAGTGACGACATGGTACCATATGGTGTTGCCTTTTTATAAGCACTGTAAGTTGTACTATACCTTTAAGGAAAAAAAAAATTAAAAGTCGAGCATGAGAACCACTCTCCGTGTAGAATTACTGATCTTTTATAATAAAAGTGTGTGCTTGGAATCAGTTAAGGAAGGATATAGCTGCAAATATTTACAGTGCAGTGGGTAAAATAATCCACGAAGCGAGATCATGCTCATTCCATTCATAGCTTTACATGTTTCTAAAACAAATTGCACTAGCTTTATTTTTTCCCGTAACTAGACATACGATTACCCGCTGTGAGTAAGCTGCACGCAACAATTACGTGTTTCCTAGGAAAAAAAAGCTGCATAGACTGAAGCTTATAGGCAATACAGATTTTAGAATGTACAGTATGGAGGTGTGTTTTCGGCCTCTTTTAGAAGTCAGTGGGATGAATGTAAGCTTACTTCTGATCTTCATGTAACTACGGTGCCACTTTTTCTTGACTTTGTCCATATGAAATTATTCACATGCCTTTGCAATAACTAGATTGTGAGAAGATAGCCCCATGCTGTAACAATAACCAGTTGTTTGAGGTGCTTGCAGTTGTCTAATTAAAGTGTTTTGTTTTTTCAGACAGTGTGCTGGTCATTGGAATCTTTGCTAGCCGTGACTCTGACCGTTTGCTTGCTAGAGGTCCGTGTCACTGGGGGGGGGGGGGGTGTGAGAGTGGGGGGGTGTTTTAGTCTGACCAAAGTGAAAGGCAGCTTTCTGTGTTGATGTAGAAGATACACCACCTGGTGTACATCAGAGCATCCCGAAGGGTCACGTGGCGCGAGGGGCTGTGTGATAAGTGGTTGCTAGGTGAACCGTGACAAAACTGAGAAAAGAGTATTGTTTCGTACAAGGTGTTTACCTACTATGAACAAGCAAACGATTACCCCATCCCTGATATGCCGGTGCAGCCACTCATCCAAAAAGGAACTGCAAAGCCACCACAGAGCGCGACACAGCGCCTGGGTCAGGAGAAACTCATCCACGTGCTGAGGCCCTGCCAGCAGCTGGGTTTCAGGATGGCGTGCCTTCAGCTTCTGCTCCCCAGGCACTTCACACTGGAACCGCTTTTAACGGCCACAAAGATGACACCGGAGTGAAGGATGATGCCACAATGGACTCCAGAGCTAGAGGTAAAAATGATGTTCGGCTTCACACCTGGACTAGCCCCTGGTAGTGCCTAGTTGCTGCAACTAATTAGAAGTTTGTTCCTGAATACGTAGAAAATATTAGCATGTGAATGAAGTGCCGGTTCAAACGCAAGCCACGCAGGGCGAGTTAAGCTTACAGCACCAGCGTACCTCTGCCCTTTGCTTGGCCACCGTGGTACAACACAGCTTACGGAAGCTTGTGTAGTACCAGTCCTGTCCTGCAATCCAGCGTGTCCCCTCCTTACGCCGCTCTAAGACCTCGCCACGTACAGCGTGTATTATTTTACGTACTCTCTTACATTTGAGATAATGTAACGATCTACTTGGAAGAGGGTCAGGACCACCAGATTTGAACTGTGGGCTCAGGGGGGTGCGATGCAGGTTTTTTCAAAATCCGTGCCCGAGCAGTGGCACAGGGTGGGCTGGGCTGGTGTTGCTGCTGGTGTTGACGGCCTAATCCTGTTCTTCTGTGTGGTACTGCAAAACTCTGTCTTCCAGACAGTGTGTTTTGCATAGCCAGCGGTTGTTCAGGAAAGTATTTCTGGTGTACTACTTTTACTAATAGAATTTTTCAGTGATTACAGGCAAATTACAATTTAAAGCAGCCCCAATTTTTTTCTACATGATAAAAAGAATCGCCACCTCTTTGTCAGCGAGTAGGGACTTCCCCTCCTATCCCGTTTCAGGTTTCCTTGCACATTGGTTTTCTTCTCTGGTTCTGGGGTAGAGCCTTCGAGCACAGTCCTGCGGTGTGAGCAGAACTTAGAGCAGTCACTGCCAAGATGCAAGGACACTGTCACACACCAATTATGGAATAACTCTGCACCTGGTAAGTGCAACAGCACCATCTTAGCTGCTGCTCTTCAGCAGCAGGCATAAACTACTTACTTCCTTTAATAAAAATAAATACTACTATATAGTTTGTAACATTCCGCACCCCATTTTAGCACCACTCACTCAGCTCTCCCTTGATGAGGGAAGCTGCGCAGTGGGTGGGCAGCAATGAGAAAGGCTGCATTACAAATACCACTTAGCTTATCCTTAAGCTTTCTGGCAAGTCTGACACGGTCTTGGTCCGCACACACTGCACTGACAGGAGGGCCTGACGATCCGCTAGAGGAGGAAAATGGGTACGTACTGCCCTGTGCCGGTGGTACTGCCGTCTGCACCCATGGTCGGAACGATGTTCCCGATACAGCTCCGGCACCCAATGGTACGGGTATACAAATACTCCCTGTAACACACCACCCGCCGCTTAACCCACCAGTAACCCGGCACAAGATGCCGCTGGGCTCGGAGCCATTCTTCTCTTCCTCACCTCTAGACTCGGCAGGGGAAATAAACAAACCCCCCTCCTACAGCCAGTTGCACATCTGTCTGTGCTACAGCAGTAAGTCCACCGCTGGACACTGCGGGGAAGGTGTTCGTTTTACATACGTAAGGCCACTTCCCTGAAGACACACCACCCTTTCAGGACAAGCGCTTAAAACTGACAGAGTTGTGATTTATTAACATGAATTAAAATGCCCAACCAGTGCTGCAATGTGACAGTATATTAAAAAAAAATTTAAAGATCGTATACTGTACTACTTTCACAAAGATCACACTTTTTTTTTTTTTTGCAAAAGAGACTTATTATATACAATACTATATCAAATGAAAGAAGCTTTAAGCAATTTTACAAGCAAAAGAAATAGTATTTACAGCACTCGGAGACATTAGAAACAGTCTATACATTAAATTACATTTTCTGCAAATAACTGATGAAACAAAAAGCCATGTCCACACCAAAACTATAAAAATTTGTATTGCATTGTTTTCTATCTCTATGCACACGAAGAACTGTTGACAGAAGAAAATGAAAAAAAAAATTGTTAGTGCCATCACTTAGCCTGTGTACTTATTTAATTACATATGTATAAAAGTAATATAGAAAACATTCACTAAATGAATTTAACTGCAACAATAAAATTTTAAAGATTATGCAGCATCAAACCTACTGCCAGAAAAAACAGCTGGAATGTTCACTTACAAAATAAAAAGAAATACCTAATACTGGCTTAACAGCACATTTTCAGGAATTTTAAAAAGCAAAAAATGGAAAGAATACAATGAAAGAGCACTGGTGTTTGCTTTTATACAAAGTATCATGTACAAGCTTTAAAAAGTACCTTGAATAGGTACATATGAAATATACACAGTTTATATTACAGAACATTTTAAAAATGTTTAGGATTAAAGGGATCCGTTTTAATGCCACCCTGAACCATGGTAATTGTTCTGAAAAGTGGGCGGCACCTGTGCTCTGTGAATGGGGATCTGTCCAGGCACCGGGGACGCCTGCTGCGGCCCCTGCACTGCGTGGGGAAGGGTTACAGAGCCAGGGTGAGGGCAGAACCCCGAAGCAGTAGGTGTTGCAATACTGTTTGGTCCTTGAGGTTGGATGTGAGGACCCTGACCGGGGAGTGGGCAATGAGGTCCCGTTCCAGCAGGCTGATGTTGAGGTCCAGGTCCTAACGTTGTGTGATGCGGGGCTTGTGAGGAATAGGAGGACACGCTCGTGTGAGCATTTGAAGGAAAATGGGGGGGTCCTTGATGAGATGGGGGGTGTAACCCTTGTGCTGATGCTGGGTGGTGCCCCGAGCCTATAACGCTGGAGGGTGGGGGTGGAGGGGGGGGAGGTGCAGAGTTTACAACATGCTGGTGTTGTGCTTGCAAACCTTGGTGTCCAGTTGAAGGATGGGGAGGTTGGTGGTGGGGGAGAGGACCTGGTGGCGGAGGCGGCGGTGGCAAATGGTGACCAGCAGCTTGAGAATGAATGTGCGATCCAGGAGCTACTGCCACGGCATGAACCGGACCGACAACGTGTGCTACAGAGTGCTGCTGATGAGTACTTTGCTGCTGTACAAGGTGAGGTCCTGGAGCAGGTGGTGGCGGAGGAGGAGGTGGAGCAGCAGACGCCGACGCCTGGTGATGAATACCGGGGTTCGGAGACGGCAAAAAATGCCCTGCAGTTACATGGTGTCCCGGCACGGTTTGCTGACCTGCAGTGCCAGGAAGTGCTTGATTTGGTCCAGATGAAAACACAGTCTGTTGGGGTATGCTGCCCTTCAGCTGACTGTAACTCTGAAAGTTTCCAGAAGGCTGCTGGTTTTGATAGTAAGTAGAAGAAGGGGGTGGGGGGGGCGGGGGAGGTGGCGCACTGCTGTTCAAATTTTGTTGGTTAAACTGGCTGTAAGAAGCTGAAGATTGTCCTGAAGTTGGCTGAGTAAAGAGGGGTCCGCTAGCCTGCTGCTGATTACTAGGCTGAAGGGTTGGTGCTGCCGGATAGAAGTTTCGGTGTGTTTCCCTCTGGGGCGTTCCAACTTGAGGTGACTGTGGATGGTGAGGTCTGTATGGAGATCCCAGCTGCTGTGAGTGAGGCTTTGGTGAAAGATAACCATGCTGCACAGGCGCGTGAGGGGTAGAGGGCTTCGGAGGATTTTCTACATGAGGCGAAGGGGGGCAATGCAGCTTCAAAGGTGCGGAAGGCACCTTCTGTGAATGTGGAAGTTGCTCAGCAGAACTGCGCAGGTGCGATTGAGATGGATGATTTTTTGAAAGTGCTTGGACATTGTTTGTCAGCTGTTTTTGTTGCAGCTCGGATTTTGGATGATTCGCACATTCGGCCTCAGGTGCATTAGCTGCAGTTTCCCAGTGCGAGTCCGGTTTTGTGGGTGTTTTCCCAAGTGACTGTGTTGAAACTACAGGACTCGGTGAAGGCGGCTAGAATGAAAGAAAATCAGTCAGCGCAAAACATTCAAAATTTGACTACGCATGTGTTAGAACAAAAAGAACTTCTCAGAATATTGTTCTCTTCCCCTGATGGTGGGGGGAAAAAGTGTTGAGGCACAGGATGTATATTTGGTGCAAGAAAAACAGCGACAGTAGAAAGCTTAAACTTAGCACGATGCTATTTTTAGCAAGTATGTATCAATCATTCTTGAGAGTCAAAGACTAGCAAGTGTATTTTAAAGTAGTAACAGAAATATGACCTGTCAGGTCAAAGCCAGAATCCGTTATTTGTTAAAAGTTTTAGACTTCCGAGTCTGAAAGAAATAATTCCAGACAAGACCATTTACAAAACTAAAGCCATTTTTAGAGTGATTTAACTTTTTAAAGCTGGCATAGTGCAAGCAAAGAGACTAAACGTTACAACCTGAATTACTTCATTTCATACTGTACAGGCAGCCACTCAACATCTTTCTCCGTACCAGTACCTCTACTGACAAACAGTGCCAAACCCTGACATGGCAAGAGCAAACTCCTGTTAAGGTGAGAAGTACGTAAATCACGTTACTACTGTCAGTTCTGACTGCCAGTTCTTCAGCATTCACCCTGCAGAACTGCGGTGATACTGAATCCACTGATACCACCTCTTCTGTGTCTACAGAATGCGAGATCATACGTAAATAGGTACAGCTACTGAAAGAACAGAACGTAAACCAACTTTTTAGCATGTATGGACTACCACAAATACTCTCACAGATGTTTACCTATGTTAAATTGCTGCACAGATAGGCTACGTACGTACATGTTCATCTAAGTAGTAAATCATGAGATTAACTTTTTTTTTTTTAAGATAAATCAGGGATGTATGTATTCATATGCATATTATACAACACGCGCTAACCCATAGGTACCTGCATACACTGCATTACCTTGCTTGCTTTTGACGGACTCTTACAAGTCTTTTGTGAAGTATCTGGGGATGGACATTCAGAAGCAGGCTCTGGATTTTCAGCATCGGGTTCTACAGACATAAAGCAGAGAGAAATATAAAAGGGGGGAAATCAAGTCCTTTGCAAAGATCGCTAAGCACTTTATATTTGACTTTAAAAGAGCTATTACAAGTTGTTGTAAGAGACTATTCGATACGTCAAGTGTCATACAAGGTCATCTGCTTACTGACCTTCCATAAATTCAGTGAAAGAAGGGACTTTAAGCTGCAACTGGGAAATGAGATTTGAATGAGATGAAGGTGGAGACTGAACATGAGACGGTGAGCATGGGCTACAGGGTGATTCTCCCCCTACAGATGAAGCAGACCCAAACATAATATTAGAATGATTATGGACTACCATGGGGGAACTGGTTAGATTTATCTACCTTCGACATGATAAGTGAACTCACCACTGTCCTTGTCTTTCCTATGATCACTGAGAAGTAAAGCTCTCTGATAACTCCGTTCTCTCACTTGCTCCACAGAGGTTGATGCAGTCCTGGAAGAGAGCAGCACATTTTAAGTTTAAGAGGATGTACTCCCAACGGGCCAAATTTAGGACAATGTATATGCAAATACTGGGTCAGAGAAAGTTTACAGTGTTGACTACATGTAAGAGCCAAATAAGTGGTTGTACATAAGGAATGTGATTCGTTAAGTATTTTGTATCTATTTTCTCCCACTTTAAATATACTGATTTCCTGCAACAGTGTTACATTACAAGAACTGACAATTTCTCTTAATATGGAAACAGCAGCTGTAGATCTGTGGGTTTTTCGGTTTTTCTTTTTCTAAATGGTTGAAAAGTCAAAAACTACACTTCAAAAAATAAAGGTTGCAGGTACTGCTTCACACTCTCCATTTGTAGAAAACGGTCTTCTTCCAAAGCTGGAAACGGTCTTTTTCATTTTTAAAAAATAACTTTTTTAAAAGAATTTGCTCTTTAATAGTGGATCCATAGTTGTAAGTACTGTACGACCACAAATGTAGAAGCTTAAACAGATATATTTAACTGCCAGATAGTGGGTATGAAACGACAGTCATATCTTCTCTCTTAAAATCAATTACATCTGACAATCACAATCTGATCAAGAAGAACATCTGATCAACAAGAAGCACTCTGCAAAACTCAATTTTTCTTTCAGGCAAGAACATACGGCATTATTCTACAATACTGTTGTACCAAAATAAATTTTGGTGCTGTCTGCAGCATTACTGCAAAAACTTACTGGTAAGTTCTTCCCTGTTTAGCCTGTTTTCCACGTTCTTTGCTTACAATATCGTACACTTGTTTCTGCACAGTGAACTCTCAGCCCCTTTTCAGTGAAACTTTGAAGACTGCACTTACGTTCTCCCTTCAATTGGCTCTACAAAATCCTTCTATTCTGGAATAGCTGGAGCATCTGAGAAGAAGGATGTTCAAACTCCTCAGCCCATGTTCATCCCCAACACTGTTAGGCCTTCACTACAGCATAAAGAACATCTGCAGGGTTTATTTTGTGCTAGTAACATTCTGGAGACAGCGTCACCACAGCTGATCATCTACCTTAAGGTTACCAAAAATGTAGTGGAAAATGTACAATGTTTATACAGACTGAAGTCATTCTCTCTCATTGCCCTTCGCACTGTCTCTCTCCCCAGAATTTTTGGTTGTTGGAGTCTGGCATGGCATCCAACAGTGCATATGGTCTGCACACAGGGGAACCATTTAATGACCGTAAACAATGATGCAAGTATCACCACATGCTCTCTACCTGAGCAGAAGGAACCATTAGGCAGACTGCATGCAGCCCCGCACATTGCACTTCAGCAACAGCAAACACCACAAACACGCTCCAGCCAAATCACTGAAAAACAGACTTCCTGAAGTCTTCTAGAAGCTTTTGCTAATCAATACAGATTATTCTCCTGTTCCACCGTTCTTCCCTACAGTACTTCTGGAAAAGTTGAGATTTAAGATGAAAAATACTCTCCTCAGCCCACAGACGAAGCAGTGGAGATACAAGGACATTTGTGCAGAGGCAAGGTCACGCTGAGAATCGGACTCAAATCTCTTACAGCCATTACAGCATCCTCTCCATCCTGCTGCTGCTCCCTCCTCCACACACCTCAGCAAACACTCACCGATGCCATTTTCTACAGATTTGCAACGCAATTTTATTATCTACAGAACTAGGCAACTTGTCTTGCTCAAACCAATACCCGTTTTGCTCTTAGAAAATAAAAAAAGCAAAGGAGAATGAAAATAAGTTAACTGGTATCTTATGGGTAATCTTCCATACATTCTAATCTTTATGAGGTATCTGCTGTATTTCTGAGGAAAGAGGTAAGACAATTCTTTACTAATCTGAAAGAAGGGCTTCCAATCAGTAATCTGCAACTGTACCCTTATCAGCGAAAACTAGGTTTCAAATAGAAGAGACTTAGAATTAAGTAAATAATTCTTCAGCACTTCAGTCCTATAGTTCCGTGGCTTACCACTGAACTTCTGGTTCATTCTTCTCACTGGCAGAAGAATCCTTAATTGCACAGTTGTTGCCAGTCTCTTCTGGAGCTGCATTATAAACAGTAGTTGGCAGTGGTAAAGGTAGGCTTGCAGCGTTATCAGTTTGCTCCCCATTTTCACCACTGTTGTTATACCCATCATTAGCACCGTTGTTACTACTTATATTTCCTCCACCAGCAGCATGAGGAGATACAGTAACCAGGGGGAAGTTTTCTGTCTTTGAGCCACTTTTTCTAGCTTCTCGTTGTCTCTTACGGTATTCTAATAAGGATACCTATGGAGAAAACAAAAGAACCAAAACAAACATTAGAAGAGAAGTTTACTTGTTTCCTTTCTGACACTTCCGATTAAATGTATTCTTTCAGTAAGACATACCATTTACTTGGTTCTAAAAGAAAATGGGGATAGATTAACTGAAGCTATTTCACCACACCTACAGTGAATTTACAGAGTACTGAGCAACTAATGACTATAAGGACAATGTAAAGAAAAGCTTCTGCCAAGAGAAGGAAGTATGCATTTTGCCTCAGGGAAGAAACAAAAGATGATGCAGGTCAGCAAAAGATTCACTGCTGAAGTCATACTGTTGGTTGAAGCTACAAGGGACTTGACAGTTTTTCCTGGAACTGCAGCATTAGTAAGAGTATATTGATACACTAAAGCCAATTTTAAGACATGTCACATCCCGCTCTCCATCTTACTCCCTCGTAAGGAAAACCCACCACGTTTCTGCTTCACTCTACTGCATAAATCAAAGGATTCTCTAAGCTCTTCGTACATTTTCCTGAACATAAGAATTCACAACTTAAACTTTCATTCTTTTCCCAGTTTATTTTGAACTTGTGTCTTTACTGTGCTCTAAAAGAGACCGATTAAGAACGTATTTTAATGCTAAATTCCAAGTAAAGTTTATTACCAAAAACGACACGTGAAGGGAAAAGTGGTTTCTACTTTATATACGCGTATATAAAATCACTACACAGAAGCTTCCATAGAATAGAAAACCGTTTGAATGTTAGTAAGTGACCTTCAGTGAGAAAAATAAATGTTCACGTTTTCACTATTTATCTTCAGGATTTGAAGCAGAACACTGAAATACTGACCTTCAGACCTACTTTATTCCATAAGGAAACTAGTTTGGTGGAAATGACATTTAATGTGTTTGTATCTTTTCTTTATCAGCAACCTGCTCTGAACCATATAGCATCCAAACCAAGAAACTAAAGTGCAATAATGAAAAAAAAAATGTTTAACTGGCTTAGTCCTCAATAGAAGCAGACATCCATTTCTACAGAGAGAGAAAAACCAAGGCAGCCTGCTTTCTTTGCAGTCCTGGGGTTTTGCTTGTTTTTAAACAGCAAAAGTTTATCCATTAAAGACTCATCTATGTGTCAGGGTAAGAACAGTTGAAAATATTTTTCGTAAAATAAAGTTTAGGTTAAGAACTGGATCTTGCTTTGAAACAATTTGTTATTTCCACATCACATGACAGGGTTCCCTTGAATAATATTGCTTTAAAAAAAAGCTTCAGCGTTAAGAACGGATGAAATCTATGCAGCATGGCCATGACATACAGGACTGTATTGAAGTAGGATGAACTTGTACAATGGTGAGAAAAAAACAGAGGAGCAAATGCCCATAGAAATGTTGAAATATGGAAACACCTCCTCTAGCAACTGCATAAGGACATTCATGTCTTACGTGATCCTAGGGAAAGGCTTCTATTATTCTCCTAGAAAATTCCTAAATTCTCACCTTCTCCTTACGCGAGATATTCCCCCCTGCTTTTTACACTGTAAAAGGCTGCTTTTTTGTGTGTGTCCTTGGAAAGCCTAACCCCCATCCTTTCAGGGGTACAGCTACAATTTTCTCTGGTTGTTTCTTCCAACTGAGACTTTTAGACAAAAATCTGGGGGGGTAGGGGGTGTCAGGGGGAAGCCACACCTTTTTGCATTTAGGGATTAGTGTAGCATAAGCCCTCAGCAGTAACAATCTGGAAGAATCCTTGTCGGCAAGGGAAGGGGGGGAGGGTTACTGAAGCACTAAGTGTTGCTGGGATTTAAAAAGAAAGAAATTTAACCTTCAGACAAAGAAGAATGTGAAGCTACAGAATTTTTTGCTTCTTTTGTGTTTTTTTGGCTTTGCCAAAACAGCAACATGCATACGGTAACATGCATGGGAGGTATAAAATTCAGGACCAGGTAAGAACAGAGCTCCTACTATCTTGCTTCAGTTACGTCTCAGTTTGAAGCAAAGTAAACAAAATTCCAGTTCTGGTGGAGAACTGAAGGAAGAATTATGAGTGCTCCCTAGCAGGATGCCCCCAGAGCACAGGGAGCAGGCGTGTACAAGGGGGTACGATGGGACCGAAAAAACCCAGAACCCCATTGTGCACGCACGCACACAGAATATGCCCCCACCCCCCAGATCATTACTTCCATAAAGAAAATAAATATCATCTTTCAAACAAGAAAGATTACTACAGTCTGTTACGAGACAGAACTGGCAAGCTGCTGCATTGGAGACTATTGCCTTCCATGTTTGTCATCCTTTCTGCAAGGAGCAAAGGGAGTCTACCCTGACAGTAACGTGCAGTCAGAGACAGTTACACAGGGTAACTTCCAGTTCTGGCTTGAGTTGCCCATGACCACACAACTTACCTACAAGAACTGTTTCATGAGAGTAGCAAATTTAGATTGTGCTTATTTTTCAAACACAGTGTTTTATAAAAAAAAGAAATTAAGCCAAGAAAAAAGATTTCTTGGAACTAAGGATTTCTGTGTAGTTCTAACAGTGAAACCAAGATACCTTAAGTATACAAAAACTGGAATTTTAAAGTCTCAGTATCCTAAATGTTAGTGCAATTTCTTGCAGTAATTCCTAACAAATATTCACAGCATATGATCTCTACGATGCTAGTATATATTCTATGTAGGAGAATATTGTAATACTTGGTGGCAGCATAAGCAACCATTTTCAAACCTGAAATTATTTATGGAGCGATTCATTTAAGACTCATATGAAATAGAAGTGAATTTGTATCTATTACTTGGAAAAAATAAATTTACTAATGTATGTATGCATGCAGCTTTACTCTTTGCTCTTCATTATTTCCCCTGAATAATGTCTACTACATTGTAGTATCTAAAGGTGAGCCATCAGTTGTTTTTTATTATATTATGGTTCTTTCTGTTATAGAAATATCATTAGCAGACTATGTAAGATAGACCAAATTATTCTTAAAATTACAACCTTTTTCTTTTGTGGAGGATTCTGGGGTGTGCAATTTCCATCCATCAAGTTGTCGTTATTGACAGTCCTTCCAAAGCCAGATGCAATTCCATCTTCTGAAGTACAAAAAACAGATGCTTCCATGAACATGCCTCTAGCATCGTCTTGAATCAGGCACTTTGACTCGCTTATTCTGAATCCACCTCCTACCTCCAACTGATGTGAAGGGGTCAAGTCCCTCAAATTAGAATTCATTGAGAAATTTACACCTGTCCTGTCGGGACTTTTTACCCAGGAAGAATAAATTGTGCCCCGTCCACAATGAGCAGTTTCTAATTGGCTGTTTGAATCAGTCCTATCATGTGTGGGGGCTTCCAGGTTTTTATGCAGTGCACTTTGCTCAATTACTTCGAGTCCCAACTGGAGGTCTGACACAGATTCCATTTCTCCAGTACACTGCCGTGTGACATCAGTCCTATTCCTTGGACTGGAATATCCAATAGTCTTTATTTCTTGCAGGCCCATTTCTGTCAGGTTGGAATTTCTGAAAGAATTCAGTGCTAGAATCGATGCTCTGTCATATCCCTGTGTGAAGAAAAGGCATGTCAACTATTTTTCCATACTGCAACAAAACTGCAACTATTCTGACAATCAGTTGTGCCTTGAAGAGGGAGTAAAGGCCTTCCAGTACCATGAATTTATCTATTTTTGTGACAGTTCTACAGCCAGACACTTATTCCTACTATTGCCATGTATTAGATAAAAAGCATTTTAATAAAATGCACACTAACCAGAGCCAAAATAAGCTTTAAACACCAGGTTTTATTTACGACTGGCAGAGGAAGGGGAGGAGCTTCAACGGGAGCAAGTCCCTGGCCAAGAAGTTACAAAGCACTTGCTTCAATTCAACATAAAAGGGATCCTCAGCGTCAAAACATTTATTTCAAGACGACAAAAAAAAGAGAAAAAGCTTTTCCGAGACACTTTAGAATTTTAAGACAATATTAAAACCAGTAGAAACTGACTTTTGTACTTCTTAAAACCATATTAACCATGAAAAAACCCAGCACGTATCCATGGCTGGAAGTATCTTTTCTAAACCAACGTGTTTTAAGGTTTTCATTAATCCTTTCGAAATTATTTGTATTACAAAGCGAAAGTTAAGTAAAACCCCTCTTTTCAAGTCAGATAAATGTTAAAATAGTAAATTACAGTAGTTTAGAAGTTAATTGTTAAATTCTGTTGACAGCTATGACTGTATGAAAAATTTTTTGTATTTCAACATTTAAGATTTTGACCTAGAGAAACCATACATACATGTGCTTAGCTCCCAGCAGAGAGTATTCAGAGGGTTCATTTACACAACTCATCGGAAGTAAAAGCCTCCCTTAGCATAACCCGCTCAATCCTTTTATCATTACTTGTTTTTACCTATTCCTTTCAGGTGCCATTACGTTTACACTTCTCATTACCACACCAAACTCGAGCTCCAGGTGGCTGTGGAACAGTTCCTCGCCCCCCGTGCCAGCCCGCAGGGCCCCGTGGGAGCTCTCCTGTTTGAGCCACACTGCCCTGTAGCGGCCCAGCCACCTGACCCAGCGCTGTAGTGCGACAGGCTGGGGGTACCCAGGCACACTCATAACAGCCCTTGCTGCACCAAACTAATTCACCCAAACCCATTTATTACCTTTCTGCTCTGCTCTCTCACTCAGAGCATAATCAGGCTCAACAAAAACAATTAAGAGATGCTGGTAACAAGGAGAAATGTTAATTTAAATCCAACTACAGCCTGAAAAGCTCAGGTGTTGTTTTTCTGCTCTTAGCTGTAAATTGCGGTAGTTACTCCTTTCCACAACAGCCATCGGGATTTTTAAGCAATACAGAAAAAGAGGAGAGAGAAATCAGTTTAAAATAGAAAGTGAAATAGGTAACGTGGAAATACACAACAATAAGCAAATAAAACCTGCAGGGAAGCCACCCTGTACATTCCAGGAAACTTGCAATGGCTGGTAAAAAGCATTTACCAGGAACAGTGCAGCCACAGAGGTGCAATCAAGATACCATTTGCAGGTTTTGGCAAATACCCTTACCTCTTGACTGTAAGCTCGCCTTTTTATTTCTGGGGAACTGTCAGGTGAGGAAATATTCTAAATAAATGAGAAGAAATTGCAAGTCAATTTCTTGTTTAGCCTGGAGAAACATAAAACACCCCCCTGTAGCAGGAGTACAAATACTGATTTACACTAGAAAGTGTAAACACATTCTCTGAACACAGTGAAATTCATTATAAATCTCACCTCAAAGTGCATGGTATTTCCATGTATACACGGCGTTACAGGAGTAACTGGCGAATATATGGGTTTGTAACCATTTCTACAAGCTTCATCTTCTGTTTTTACCCTAGGAGGAGTAGCAAACAATGATGGCTCGGAGGCAGTGATGTCAGCATGAGTTGGTGTGGCATACGGAGAAGGAGTAGGTGTGGATGTTTCTGAGAAGGCAGACTCCAACAGCTGATACAGTCTTCGTTTTTTTAGTGGTGTGGTTAGATCTGTGTGTTAAAATTAGAAAAAAAGCTAGAAGATATCTAGATCTAGTAATCACTTACAGTTGTTTAAGTACTTGATGTAATGAATTATGATCTCCACATTAAAAATATCAGTAAGATTACAAAAATCTCTTAAGGGCAGGCTTCCTGAAAGACGAACTCTTAACAGCCTACAGACTTCCTGAAAAATAAATTAACAGCCTACAGATATATCAGTAACTGAAATTCGTGTGCTAGGATGATGGGAAGAACTGTCTATGTTTCCAGAAAAGGGAACGTCGACTTCTATGCATTCTTAAGACTGTTCAGCTAAGAAGTGGAAATCCCAAGTTCAGGACTGTATACAGGAGACATCTGATACGCTCCATATCCTTACAGAAGTGTGTTTAATTTTTAGCATATTCCCATTTTGTATTATGCCTAAAAGACTACACAGCTTTTCCCTTGTGTGCAACACTGAATTTAAAAGGAATTCTGAATATATAGAACAGCACGGGAAACAAATTTGTAATCTAACCTCTTAATATTCATAGTCAAAAACATTAATCTTTTGTTGACTGTAAGCACTATGAGATATGGTGGTTACTTATCTAGTATCAGTTATACATTAAAGGGGGAAAAAATCCCAACCACTATGCAACTAAGCGTTTCTTTCAAAGAAAGTATCAGAAAACGGTGCAAATACCCTGGAGTTTTCATTAACTCATCACTTTAAAAACCACGGTCTTCCACACTGAACTACTTTGACATAGCTCTTATGTCAAAGTACAAACTATGTATTAGTAAAAGCTTCACCTGTTAAGGAACAGCTGTCATTCAGTAATAAAGGACTTTTATTTTCACCATTGATGGCTGGACTTCTAGATCTCTCTTGTGATGGTGAATTAAATCTATCAATCATTGTTGAATTTTCTTCTTCCAAAGCCTGCTTTAACCAACGCTGTAATAAAACAAGTTCAAATCAGTGACTTTAACAGTTTAATGATAAACGTTTCAAAACGCATTACACATGACAGAACTGGTTTGCCAACCAGCTTTTTTCTGCCTGAATTCGTGCTAGCAAATACAGACTTATTTTTAACTAATATGGGATGGGAAACCATAATGAAGGGAAGCTTTACCTTCTTACAAGAGCCAGTAATGTTTTCCACAGGTTCTTTTTTCCTCCTCTTTTCTGAAAGGAATGGTGAAGTAAAACGAATATAGTGCTTTGGAGTTGAATACACATGTGGACTGTAAGTGAGACCTGGTAAAGAATTCAGTTGAGTAGCCAGAACTTCAGGGTCGGTAGTTATGCGTAGAGGCCTTTCTGATAGACTGTCTGTAGGCTTCCCTGTTTTATCACTCTTTTCACTTAACCATTCACTGACCAAGTGCTAAACAGAGAGAGAAAAAAAAAAAATTAGTGTTTTGTGAGTGGTTTTTATCAGTGGCTTTTAGAATTTTTTTTTAGTCTAATTATTCACCTAGTCAACTGTTACACAAACCAGAGAACAGCTAGTTTCCAGGCTGCAAGTTTAAGAATACACAGGGCAAAATGAGGACAGTTTTAGTGAAATAATGGGGACAGCAGAAGGAATCAGTATAGATTTGCTCTACATACCAAAGTTTTGGGGGTTTTGCTTTTTGGGTTTTGGCTTTGTTTTTTGTTCGGTTTTGGAGGGTTTTTTGGTAAATTAACAATTAGTTCTTTTGTATTTAATTCTCACTGAACGTACTATGCAAGTGCCCAGATCAACTGTACTTACGGTATGAATTTAGTAACAGAATTGCAAGACAAGTTTTAAACTTGTGCCTGAGCACCTAAGCAGAGGGAAAATAATGTAACATTAATAGAACAAAGTTAAGTCAACTCCTCATCAGATTTCCATACTGTCCGGACTGTGCTTCAGTCAACGTGTCAGGCAGACACCTTGAACCTTCTTCACTATTGTAGTTGTATTAAATTACAACATGTTTACTAAGGCACACTTGTCAAAAACAGGTATTCTTTTCTAACTAGGTTCAGTGGTTTTGAAAAACACACCAATGGATTTTAGTTCCTATTAACAGAGAAACTAAACTCCTAAATTTTACAATGGTTCAACAAAGTTAAGGACAAGCAAAAATAGCACATTAAATATTATTAATATGATGATATTAAGGCTTTAACATAGATTATAATATATTTAATTTTTACATTGCTCATCTTCTACAAACCTATTTATATTTATTAATTCTTTTTTAAAGCAGGACTTTCTCCTCACTTAAGGGACATTGGGTACAATGCAATGAGACATTTCACAAACATTTATCCTTAATACTATGAAACAGCAAAAAAGTGCAGTAGAATTCAGACTTCTCAGATATCTTCCTTCTTTTCTGCTATGCAACACACAAAAAAAGGAAGAGAGATCGTGTCTCCCCTCTGACAAGAATTTAATGGTGATGCAATAAGCACTGTTACAGGATGACTCAGGTGCTTTTTTTAAAAAAAAAATATATATATAAGTATGTTTGCGAGTTTAAGATAAAACCATCTGGAAATTGTTATTGTTCATTTGACAAGAAGTTTCAACCTATGACTTCCTCCCCCTTCCCCTCCACCAAACAAATTTTCAGAAGAACTTGTAAAGAGCACTGAAAAAAAGTCACTTTTTAATGCAGTCTGTAGAATTTTAAAGCAGAAAGTTTTACTGCTTTATTCACACTTGCAGATTTCAGATTTTTTCAAGTGTCTTTAAATATTGTGGCATTTCTTCAAGCTTTTTGCAATGCAGTCAAATAAAAAAATTAAAAACAAAGCTCTAAAGAGAGTAAAGAATCTCCCCTCCAAACACGCACATAAATTGAGTGTTTAAATCCATTCACTTCAGAACAGACATCTCAGAAGTATAGAAGTTAATTATTTCCTTTCAGATATTCTGTTTGCTACCATTAAAATGCCTTCTAAAGCATGTGATGAACGAAGGAAGGAAAGGCAACTTGTATTTCCTTCCCCCCCCCCCCCCCCTCTTTTTTACTTTAATTATGTTTTGGTTATGTATATTATTTCCGTCCATTTAGAAAGTACTTCCCTTAGAAAACATTTGTTCCAAATTTGTTCTGGAAGATTTATTTTGGAAGTCTTTTAAAATTCAAAATAACTTCTACCAATGGATGTTACACATACTTTTTAAAATCCCTTAATTTATTACCAGTGAGTGGCTATGTAATGGTGATTTTTAAAGAAATGAGTCAACATTTTAAAAAAAAATCTATATATAGTTGCATACTGATGCAGCAGTCTATAATTTCTTAAAACTCTGTTGAAGTCCATCCTCTTCTCCCCATCCCTTAAGAGACATACCTTCTTTGTTTTAGGATACTTAGTAGGGCATTTATTAAGTGCTGGAGCTTCCGTTTCAGTAACCATTTCTGTAACAACAGTTTCCGTTTCAGGCTCAGCTACCAGTGCAGCATTCTCAGTTTCATTGTGTTGTGAAGTTACTTCCACATCAGGAGAAGATGGCTGGATATCTGAACACATGCTGACAGTTCTGTGTCGTCTACGTTGCTGTCCAATGTGAGTTCTACTTCGTGAGAAGCTTTTTCTCTGTTTAGCTCTATTAACTTTGGCTGGGGTAGGCTTGGTGGCAGTTTCTTCTTTTGCTGGTTCCTGGTACAAAATAGAAGTCTAGTAAACAGATCCCACACACATGTAAAGCTACGTATCTTTCTTAAAACAAAATGTCAGTTCCCCCTTCCTTTACAGGTCCAGAAAGCCTCTATCTCATTTTTGTTGTTAGAACTAAAATACTTCAGAGAGAGTATTTCTATCCTTCTTCAAGGTAAACTACAACGTTTCCTGTATTTTCCTCCCAAGCACCTGATATATCATTGGCAGAGTATTCACAGACACCAGTCACTACAGCAGATCACCACAGATTTGTGTAAGAACTGCCATACCACGTTCATTCATCCATAAGCTAGAAGTCAGCTGCTTATGTCTTTCAGTTCAATATCCTTTTTGTAATTTATAGTTTACTAAGTGTTTAGCATTGTCACAAAAGTGACTTAACAGCATGCTGACAGATATTATCCAGGGACACAAGCTGAACTGAGAATCTGTAGGAGTATTTGCAAGGTAAGAAGCATACTAGCATCCGGCAACAACAGAGTAAGAAATTGTTTATGAAACATTTAAGTATCATCTGCAAGAATTCAGAGCAAACTATGCCTTAATAATTCCTTTCCTTTAAAAGAAAAGAAAGGATTATAATCTGTTCCTGAATAACCCACTAAAGCAGCAAGTCGTTCTCCACTGGTTATAGAGGGTGCCTAAGGAGAGCCACCTCTTGTGGCCAAAGTCAACATCAGTAAACAGCTCCCATCCTGAACTTCAGAGAGAGATGAATTATACAGCTGGGGGAGGGTGTGTGTGCACATTTGCATAAACTAATGTAACTGAAGTTTGTCATAAACGAATTCTATACATATTTTCTTGAAAAAGAAATCAGGAGCAAACATAATATAACGTCAAAGAACTATACAGATTTCGGTCAAATATATTTGAGTTCAGAGGAAAAAAAGTGTTTCATACAACTTAAAGTGCAGCTCCACATCCAAACTAATAAAATATGCCATGTTAAAAGCTAGCTTTAAAAAAAAAGTTCCAGATAATTACCTGGATAAATTCAGCATCATTGAGAATCTGTGCTTCCTTGCATTCTGATTTAACCTCAGTTTTTGCTGTGCTGATTCTTTCCAAAGCCTGTTCTCTTCTTTTTTCTCTTTTTTCTAGTCTGGCAAAAGCTTGCAGGATAGCTTCCATTTTCCGTTCTTCTCTTGTCTGATGGATTTAATAACAATCATGATCAAGTTTCAGTCATATCTTTCGCACATGTAAATACGTAAATATTTTTAAGTACTTCAGAACATGTTCACTGTGTGTTGATGGGCAGATCAATTTCAGCAAAAGCTCAGAGGAAAGGGAGATGTTACAGTGACTGCAATTATTACAGACTCCTGAAGAAAGGCTTGCATTCATACTAACCCTGACAAACAAGAAGAGGGTCCTGCTTTGGATTTAAGAACTTGCTAAAAATAGTGATTTACTAGTAAATCACTGGCCTATAAGCATAAAAAGAACACATAGCTCTGAGCTGCTTACTTGCATGTATAGTATTTAAAAACAATGAAACACTAATGACCAGAAAGGTATGTAATACGAATACATGTATGAAACAGAAAGCTCCATTATCCTCTGACCCAATTTTCCAAATGTCACAAACTACATCAAAACATATAATCAACTCCAAGAATCACTATTTCAAAATAAGGTAACATTAGGTCACAGAGAGAAGCTAAGTTTTCTGTATATCCGTAATTCAGGTCCTAGTGCTGTAGAGAGGCAGATCTCTTCATCTGCACAGAGCTCTGTTTAAGACAATACAGAGGTGGCAGAACTGGAGGCTTCTACTACAAACTTTATTTTTTTAATAAATGCCTGCAGCTCAACAGTGCATCGACAGCAACAATGTGTTTATAGCAAAGAAAGAAGAATACCCGCAAATACATTGCTCATGTGAGTGAATGAGGAACCCAATTTTGTTTTACCACCGAACCTGCCTCTGCTTGGTAAAAATACAGGCAAACTTGCAGTTATTTGCAATCCTCATAATGGAGCTAGAGTAATAATTACATCTTTAACTACTACAGCAACTCTGCTGTAACTAAGTTTCACAGAGAGCTTTGCTTTAGTAAGAATACAAATGTAAAGTGCTCCCCCCAAAAGCCAGCACATCCTCTACAGCAAAACCAATACATCCACCAGTGTTTGATGAGAATCATTCCTCAAAGGCATGACAAGACACTGTTATTATGTTAATATTAGAGCTCATGCTGTCATTCTTCAGATTTCATATTAAAATATACATTTTACTTGAGCAGATTTTGCTTTCTGATGTCTAATAAACACAAGTCTCATCAATTTTGCTACTGACAGAGTTGTAGGAAATACTGACCAAAAGGAATGTACACCCCATCCCCCTTTATTTTTTTTTTTTAAAGTCCAGGCAGATGCAGACAGTTTTGGTGTCACCTTGAACTCCACTTATCAGAAGCTCCGTGAGCACGAACAATAAAATCAAAGTTCCAAATATTAGTATTTCATTATACAACTTGGTCAAGATTTTGATTTCACTAGTAATTTCAAGTATCTCACATTTTGAATACCTAACAAGAAAAGCACATTTTAAAATGCCAGTTTCGTAACACTGTTCTACCAACCTCTGAAAAATTAGGATTTCTGAGGCTTTGTAAGTTGGGAGCTCAAAAAAAAAAAAAAAAAAAAAAGAGTCAGGCAAAAATCCTGACTCCCAATACTATCTATAAAATAGCCATTACAAATAACATGCAATAATAAAGAGTGAAGAAAATAAGATCTAGATAATTTCTACAACGTCTTTTTTAAAGGCAATACAAAATTATATACGTTTGAAGATAAAAGCAGGTTTTTGTCAGAAAGCAATGATCAAGCCAGATAAAATGCTCTCAAATAGCAAGCCTTGCATTTTAAGTTGAAGTTCATGTAAGGATCTGACTTCATATATACTCAGGTTCTACAAGCCTACAAGAAGGCAGCAATTAGCATGGGAAGAGCAGGTGTCACTAAGCCTTAGTGACAACTTTAGGCAGCTACTTGCTTCCCAACTTACCATCTTCCTTTTCCTTTCTGCAATCTGCTCCTCTGATTCCATTTCTACTTCATTGCTAATGGGAGTTTTTTCTTCTATATCATCAATAAAATCTGGCTCCTGAAAGATGGAAATGACTGCTTTACAGAAGCTCTACTACTCTTGCAAACTAGGGAAAACTAAAAGCTACACAGAACTAAGAATCCTCAGATCACTACATCGAAAGTAACCAAGCCAATAAATCAAGACAAAAATGTAAAAAAACCCTAGTATCCACTTGTACCTTTGTATAAACCTGTAAATATCATCACCTGACTAGATCTTTTCCATTCTGAGCTTAGACACATCTGTATCTTTTTTCTTTAGCATACTGATCTTATTGAAATTTTGGGGTTCCATCCCCACTCCCCCACCCCAACAACAAAAAAAAAAATCAGAATTGAGTCTCCAAACCAATAGAAACTTTTGGGCACTAGCACTGGCCACTGATCTAGCCACTTTATAATCAGTTAAAGAATTAGGAGCGATACATTACACACCCATTAAAAAAAAAAAGCATAGTTTTAGTGAAATAGAGTGAATGTCAAAGGAGGTGTTAACAATTACATAGAGGTTCTTCTCAGCTCAAAAGTCTATTTTATGAAAGTCACATTTTCCATTTAAACTCTCACTACAGAATCTAATGACAGTGCCATACCATAAGGAAATACAAGAGTTAGCTAACTAATAATGGTTTTCTGTTTTGGAAAACAAAAAACCCCGACCATGAAACAGTAACTTTGAAAAGAGCTAAGTGTTCACTAATCCTATATGCAATTTCACTTTTACATAAAGGACTAGACAAAGTTTTTTTAACAGTTGTCTTGAAAGCGTATGGGGAAATGTAACTGTACTTTTTGTACCTTTGCATTATTTATTTCACCCCAGGAAAAAACCTATTAATTGACTGGCTTCTGTGTTTACATACACATTTTAACAGCTTTATTCTTCCCACAGTTCCTACACTGTTTTAAGTTCAGTTTTGAAAACCAATACAAGTTCTCCTGTGACTGTTCTATATAAGCATTGTATATTATGTTATAAGCTCAGGAGAAGGTTCCAAATTCCAGTTATCACTTGTTAAAAACAAAACAAACGGAAAACCAAAAATCACTTAAGATGAGAAAATTTAAATGTTGCCTCTAGAGATTGTAATTTGTAACAGTCACATGCCATGCCTTCTGGACTGCCAAGCATTTTTAAGCTATTTAGCTACTAAAACTCCAGAACAATTTGATCATCTTATGAAAACTGGGAATCAATATGCTCGTTTTCACCTTATTTCCTTCACTCCTAAGTGATGTTAAAAAGAACTTGGAAATGGCTCCCTCCCAGAGTAAGTCCTTTCTCTCTGCTCCTAAATTATCATCAAAACCATCATGTAAGAAAAAAAAAAATCACCACCACCCCCCAAAAAGAAAGATAGATAGTTACTAAAGTAACCATCTTCTCATGTTAAATATTTATCTTTAATTGCTGCTCTGCAAAATTAAGTTAATAATTAATCTCATGGATCTCTCCCACTAGTTCTTTCAAACTGACATATTAAGACTAATTTAAAATTGACTACCATGGTATATTACCAGGTAGCTTTACTATACTATGCACCTATTATCCAGTATTTAGCTTCAAAACACACCTTCCTCCTCCCAACTCCCCAGACTCTAATCTTCTACACAGAGCTGCAGCCAACACTTTATATTCTGGGTTGAAGTTTTATTTGTCATAGGAGCAGGGCTACTTATTGCTGTGTTTAAAATACTACGCTCCTGAGTAACATATGCAACTAACCAAAAGACACTTCAGGATGGACTGGGAGCTCCTGAAAGCATGACATGAGGCTTTCACATTAGAGACATGCAAAGAAACTCAGAGGAAAAATGTATAGTTAAAACTGGTATGGGAACCAACATATCTTTAAATACAATCAAATATTATGGGGACAAATTTTTTAGTAGGGCATGTTGCAATAGGACAAGGGGTAATGGTTTTAAACTAAAAGGAAGAAATTTTTTTATGCTGAGGGTGGTGAAACACTGGCACAGGTTGCCCAGAGAGGTGGTGGATGCCCCATCCCTGGAAACATTCAAGGTCAGGTTGGATGGGGCTCCGAGCAACCTGATCTAGTTGAAGATGTCCCTGCTCATTGCAGGGGGGATTGGACTAGATGGTCTTTAAAGGTCCCTTCCAACCCAAACTATTCTATGATTCTATGATTAAGGAAAACTGAAAATAGCATAAAAAAAATTCTAAACAGCTTATCCATCATTACGATTTTGGTAAATCTCCATACCCCTTTTCAGTGACTTGTTAAAATTCCTTTAGTAACTACAAAAGGACAGTATTTCTGTTTAAAAGCTTTTCTTTCTGATCATCTTTGTGTCAATACCTGATTATTAGAAATGGACAGCCTGAGGGGAGAGAGCTTCCTCTGTTTATTATCTGTGATTTTCATTTTGGTGGCTGCTCCTTCACAGTCCAATGTGATGTTCTGATTTTGAGTCTCCTTTTCTCTTGAAGCATCTTTTTCTTTCTTTCCCTTTTTCCTTCTGGTTTCATATCCAGTATTGATGTTTTCTGTAGGCTCAGAACGTCTGAGAACTGGACATTCAGGATTTTCTTTGAGGCAAGCACAATCCACTTTGTATTTACTAAAAGTAATTAAATGCAAGAAGGCGTTTTTTGATTAGGCTGTACAGCAATGAGACTTTTCAATACTAAATCACACAAGCTGATACATTTCACATTAAAACATCCGCTATGATGCAAACCAACCATATTAAAAGCAGTTGACTCAAGTTTTCACCAACATATACAACATTGCTAGAATTCAAAATTCTCATCTACTGGTTAACAGAATTTGCTTAAAAGATGGCCCCCAGATGATCTAAACCCCAAGTATATCCTGGGTGGAAATAACACCACCACATTAAAGAAATTAAGAGACACAGAAGGAGAGTTCTTGCTTTATGCAAAGACAGTAGACACAGTTTGCAGAACGAGCACACTGGAAAGAACCCAGAGTCACTTTGCACAATTTTAAGTTCCACTTGGATAGATAGGAATTGTTATTCAAACACATTTAACTTAGGCTGTCAGCTGCAGGTACTAAACACAACTACTACATGCTTTTAAAAGGACAAATAACAAAACCCAAAAAAACTATCAACGGGGCAATTTCTCAGGTTGTCTTCACGTGATGGATGTAGGAGTATGTCTACAACACTTAACAGTGCAAGGTATCTTGAGCTAGTCTGAACCCAAGTTGATTAATACAGGTAGTACTCTATGGACATATCTAGTTCAGGCCCAGAAGCAGTGAAGGCATGTCTGCACAGCACTGCACCCAAGCTGACTTATGAGCAGACCACAGAAAAGTGTATTACCTTGGAGTAGCAAAACGTGAAACAGTTGGACTGCTTCTGGACCCGACCAAGTGCACATACAGAAATAGGCTCTTCAATGCTTCAGTTTCCAAGGTCAGTATTAGCCTAGATGTTCCTGCACAATGTACCTATACCCTAGAACATTTCCTACTAGCGAAGAGAAATCATTACTAGATTATATCACTCAAAGGCTTTATTTTGCCATCAGATTTCAAAGAGGTGTTTGAATAACAGTTCCTACATATGTGAGTGGAACTTAACCAATCGTTTCCTTTACCATTTCAAAACTATGCTTACAGATAACGGCAACAGTTTATTAGACCTTTCTCCAATTCATCATAGGAGCAGCAGTTATATTCAGGAAAATGTGTAATAGGTTATAGAATCTAAGGCACTAAGCATTCAGCATATTTGAACATTCTTAATCACATATTAAAAAAACATGATTTATAACTAAATTCCACTGACACTGTCTTCCTGAAGTTATACTACAGAGGCACTCTGAAATAAACAGGGCACTACCGAACAGTTCTGTATTATCTTCCCTCTATTCTCCCCACACTACGGGACACCTATGTATGATAAATTTACACAGTACATCTTTACTCATATTCATCTAAGTTGGTATCTTTTGCACATCATTTATAAGTAACTGCAACATTGCTGAAATTAGCAACACATATGCAGTAATAAAAATACAGAAGAAACCCTGCCCACACACTGTTCATTGTAAATACAATACTTAAGTAGCCCTATGTTACTAAAGCATGCAAGAAAGTAAGCGATATAAAAACAAAGCCACTCTGAATCGCAACATAACTTAATAAGCATTAGACGTATTTTAGAACAGCATGCTCAAATACTTACCAATTTCCATAATCAAAATCAAATGCAATAGTTATCTCTGCTCCCTTTGGAATGTTATGGATGGAGTAAATAT
Source organism: Pygoscelis adeliae (assembly GCF_000699105.1). Taxonomy (NCBI): domain Eukaryota; kingdom Metazoa; phylum Chordata; class Aves; order Sphenisciformes; family Spheniscidae; genus Pygoscelis; species Pygoscelis adeliae. The sequence continues at coordinate 1,198,991 of NW_008825150.1, forward strand.
AAAGATGAATTGTTCCATCTTCAATTACATGCCTCACCTATATTCAAGAGAACATTATTATATTATCATTAATTACTTTGGGGTGGGTTTTTTTCTCCCCCCTCATTTTAACTGGGGGTGTGTGTGGTGTTTTGTTTTAAAAAGTACCTGTATAGAAATTCTAGGGATTGCTCGAATTACCAGTTGGGAAACTCAAGGAAAAGGGGACTTCTAAGTAAATAAAACCTAATTTAACTTTATGTATATGCTCACCTCCGCATTTGGTGTACATGAACGTCTGATGAATCGAGCTTCATTTCCAAAAGTCCTTGCATCAACACACATTTCTAGCCCATGGAATTTGGAATAAAACAAAACAAATGGGTATGGCCTGAAAAAGATACAAGAAAACTAGAGTTTTATCATTTTTAAAGATGCTAAATATCACTTATTTTTGGCATTAGTTAGCTTTATAACATGATGTTTGGCATGATACACCAAATTTGTGGGTTAATCTGAGAATGACACATATGTATTTAAGCTTCATGATTCTACCTGATAGGTTCTCCAAATGTATTCTCGGAATACCGAAAGTTTGCGTTACAGCCCTGAATGTCATTGTTCTGCATAGGATGTAAAGGGAGGAACAGCAACAGGGCAAGCACTAGACATGGAAGACACAAGGTTAAGATTCCTCATCTTTCTTAAACTTTTCTTATGGCAGGTCCTAAAATGAAACTCGGGTAGAAATTTAGGTGCCTCCTAGAAGCATCTAAAAACACCTCCACATCCCTGCCTAACACCTGCAGTATCCCTAGCACCTAACCCTCCGGAAGAAAAGGGGGCATCTAAACACTTTGCCAAGCCATGTTTTAAGGTCTGCTATTACAAGTGCCAGGGAACCCTTCCACCTTCACTGAGAAAAATCTCTGTGTTCCCTCTCCTCAAACAGGCCTCTTGCAATTTCCCAAGTAGGTGTGTCTGTGCAGTTAATGGCAGCACTGAAAATCATCCACAGGAAGAAGGAAGCAGTCACGCATTGCTCAGTAACTTAACCAACTAGAGAATTCTGGCAGTAAAAAGGCCTCAAGTTAACCTGTGTCCAATTCCGTTCTTGGCCTGATGGACTTAAAAATCTATTTCTCTCACAAAAGAGAATGTCTTTGCCATTGCTTTCTGAATTATTTTAGGGTGGTAGAACCTGCCAATCTCTGGTTTAAGGTGCACAACTACCCAACTGAGAATGCAGGAATCCTGTAACCAGGGAAGAACAAAGAAAGAGGAAACTAACTCCTGAGCAGATCTGTAAGGACATCCAGAAGAGAAGGGGGAGACCAGATTCCAGCTGCAATTATTTTTAATCAGACAACAGTAAAATGCAAGACACTGCTGGTAATTAACAGTTACCTTATTAAAACATTTGGAATAAACAAACCTTTTAAAGAAATATCCATTAGCTTCAAATTGTTCTCTCAGCATGAACTTTCCTCTGTATTCAATAATAAGTGCATCAGGAGGCAAGTCTTTGGCAGCTTTTAAAATTTTCTTGTTTTTTTGCACGTAACTCTATAAAGACATAAGTTGATTTATGAAGTATCATTTTCTACCATTTTTCCATTACATTCTACTATTTTCCATTACAAACAGCAGATTATACTTTCACAACTACTAAACAATTCTACATGAACTAAAAAACCCCTCCTTTTTGTAATTAAACCTCCAGACCGATTTGATCAAACTGTCCTGTTCCCCTACCAATGCAACTAGTTATGAATTTAGATTCAGGGAATGCTTTAGCCCTAGTTCTCCAGTATGTGGCTGAAAACCAACATATTCATGTTCTTAAAATTCAAGTACTATATCCCTTAGTGCACTTAACTCTCACCACTACTAGGACAAACTGCTGCATTGTTTTGCATTAACACTTTCAAAAGGCTTCAATTCCTTCAAACAAAACAAAACATGCAAACATAAAAGGATGTTCATGATTCATTCGAGGAAAAACAGAACAGGAAAATAACAAAATAATAATAAAAGAAAGAATCCTGGGAGAGAGTTTCCAAATTTCTTATTTCCATATCTTTAGATGGAAGGATGGCTTTTAATTAAAAACCAATACATACCCTGACAATTAGTGAACTCACACCTCTCATAACTGTCATCGCCAATCAAAAAGGAAGTAGCCTCTATGTAGGCAAAAGGCTCTGTAAGCAGGGATATTCCTCTAAGGAGGGTGTCCCATATGCCATGATGGTCTTTGAGGAAAAGAAGCAAAGATGCTTCCATTAATCTGCTACAGTAACTACTCCTCAAGATTTCTGCTACAAAATGCTAACGTTTGTTATATGGCTCTGATTTTAAGCTGATAAGTAACTGATGCTAAGGCTAGAAAAAGACATTGCACAACTTCTTCATAAACTAGAAATTACAGGATCACAAGAGTAAAAAAGAAATCAGTATCAGAATATCACCTACCATCAGAAACATCCTTCATGAACTGGTAAATGAAATTCTATTCTATCTGAATACCAGACTTACCATACCTTAAGAAAAATGTGGACAATTAACATGCTTATACACATAGCAGAAAAAAAAGATTCCAACTTCAATGCTTTTATCTACTCTAACCACTCCTGATAGTCCTCACAGAGCAGAGAAACAGCAGCAGCAAATTTTACTGCGTTACGCCCACCACAAAAGACAGTCTAAGGACAATCCAATGTTCAGGCTAAGGCTAGCACCTTAGTTATTTTTATGAGAACTGATATGCAAGTGTAAACATAATCAGCAGTGATACAGGATGTATGAAGATCAATTACAAATTCTGAAAAAGCTATTAAAACTGATGCTTAAATCTGGTGAGACAAGATACAGAAGATGAATGTGAAGTCTTTTTTTTTTTTTTTTTAAAGCATTTAAGTGAGTATCTTTGTCATGGCACAAAACCAACATGCAGTAACAAAACTTGGCACAGCTCATTACCTCTACTGGAGGTTTGAAAATCAGATTGCTGGTGCTGACTTCTTTTTTGTCATTTCCATTGCCTAATCTCAGAGCTATTTTTTGCGCCTCCCTCTGGACACCCTCGCTGTACTGGTTATTATTTGCTTCTTCATAACGATCCATCCATGCCTTGATTTTAGTTTCCCATCCAAAGTTTGAACTGTCAGTAGGATCAATCTCTGGAGCTGAGCCCTAAAAATGAAAGTGATGAGATATTACAAGGTAAGAAAAAGATATTAAAACAAAAGAAGTAAGTCTACAACAAGACACAAAATGAAGGGCAAATGTATGTATTGACTTAAAGTGTTTTTCTTTTTAGGAAGTCTAGTATAAAATTCTACATTACTTAAAAGCATTGAGTTGAATTCAGTAGCATTACATTTGCCCTTTTATGAATTTTATCATTTCATAAATATTGCCCAAGTTCAGGAATACATTCCCTCTTCAATAGGGATTCTAGCTTTTAGTGATATGAGAATGGAGACATTGTTTCCTCCCACAACTGCACTGCATCATAAATCTATGAATGCAAGAGTTGGAAAGTCAGATCTCCCTTCCCACTCAACTTTTGTGAACGTATGCAAATACAAAGAACTCCAGCTTCCATCCTATAATACACAGATTTGATTTTCCCCTTTCAACTTCAAGGGTCATGCTGTATCTTTTTTCCACTTCACATCTTACTAAACTTCGCTAATCCTACACCTACTACATTAAGGTTGTGACTAACGTCACAGGCTTTGCACAGATCATTTTTCTCCCCTTATCTGTTCCTCACTAAACAATTTTCTTCTGCAGTGCTTCAGATCCTTTCACTTTTAAAGAAAGTGCCGTTGTACCTCCAGACCTCACAAGCAGCAGCCAGGCTGCAGCCAACCAATGCTCCTTACGGACAGCAGCAGCCAACCAACGCTCCCTTTTCTATCCACCTGAGCAGAGACACTATTAAACATTAATAAAACAGCAAGTAGTTCAGCAATTCAATTTACCTGTTACTGATTACATTTCTTTTGTGCATCAAGAGAACCATACACACAAACAGCATTAATAAAAGGTGTGATGCTATGAAAACCAAGAAAACACACAATGGAACCATACAAACACCATATTCAAAAAGCACAAAATAGAGATTTTCTTTCCCAATTCTGTCTTCACTATTGGCACGTCACATCTACATTTGAAGTGTAAATTGTGTCCCACTTGTTTTTATGTATCCCAAGGATGAATAAACTATGGGGAATACCTAGTTTTCACACCATGCATATTTTTATCCCACAGAAAATTCAGACTCCTATTAACACCTAAGTCTTACAAAGCAGACATCTCAACACAATTCCTTAAACTGTACCAGCACTAGTGAGTAGAGTCCCACCAGATGAATACATGGAGGTATGGCAGAGCAGAATCACTGGTTTAGCTTTCAAATGCAATACAGCCATTTCATTCTTTTGCCGCTCAGAGCTATGAAAAGCTGGAGCTACTAAGTTCACATGAGGTATGCACTCAACTTTACTCCCTTGCATAGCGCAAATGAGCCCCAATTCCTCCGCTGGCTCTTGAAAACCAAGTATTCTCAGAACAAAAATTTACACTATACTGTTTCAGCTAACTTTGCAGGACATAAAAATGTAGTGCTCATACCTTAACTAATGTACTACGTATGCATCATAGTAATTTCATGTTATCAAGAGCATTTTAGTGCTTAATGTATACCCCCAACTGTACTCTTGATGCTACATATTATTTAAGTAATGTACAATTAAGGTTTAAAACAAAAACCAAAACAAAATCACATTACCTTTACTCGTGAAGATTTCCTGGATCCTTCTCGAAATGCCTGAAACAAAATTAGATATTTATATTCTTTGGAGAAAAGACAAAGTCTCTTAAGGAATTTAAAATCTATTAATGAATTAACAGCTTTTCAATGTGGACCATTCTCAATAAAACATGCAAGATGATGACAACAGAACAAACTACATTGAAATCTCAAGAAGGCAACAGGTTACATCTCACAAAATGTATTTTAAAAAACATTTCAGCATTCCAAGCTAAGTGCATACTGGATGTCAGAGCCAGTATTCCATGAACCCTTACTTTTCTCCCATATTACAACATGACTCTCCCGAATTTCAGAATTCAAGGTGAAGTAACTGAGAAGTTACTTACGGAACACCCCATACTTATCAGGTAAATCTGTAAATTGTCCATATCCTTTCACCACACTATTTGTGGAAAGAGGGGATGGGGAAGCAGGTGTCACAGATGTCCTATAATGTTAACTTTTGAAAGTCTGTCATTCTACAACAAAACCTCATTCTTTAAATCATCTCATATAATGCTGGGAGATAACAGAAGAATACATGGTAGTAAATTTATATTCAGAACCATTCATTCAAAAGGAAACATTTTATTCAAGATTTCCAAAAAGGTATCAGTAACTAATTCTAACTTCTAGTTTTAAAGGACAAAATTCTCATCCAAGCCAGTGAAACTGAACTGCAGAAAGGAACTCGTTAATTTAGGAAATGCCATGTACTTTACTTCTTCACATATATGGTATTTGTCTTCACACATATTTTATTGTTTACTCCTGTAGCTAAACAGTATAATGTCAATATCCTGTTTACCAAAGCAGTTTAGTAGCTAACTTTCTGACAGCACACTTCCACACAATTTCAACTCAAATAAATGGACATGATGTCACATCAGGACAACCAACAGCAAACATTTCTGAACTTAAAACAATCACAAATGAAGACTTTTGGACACAAAATTCTTCTTAGGGTATCCAAAACCTGTCCTGCCCCACCTCTAATGATATCAAGTGGTCCAGTAAATGCAATTCCTCCTTACAAATTCTACCTCAATTTTAAAATTTAACTTTCATGGCTAGTATATATTAGCTTGAATTAGTATTATTAGTAACAACAGCCTGCTTTTTAAAACCAGTCTCTCTTGGTGAGAGATGTCACATAGCTATAATTTATAACAGAGTCATAAGAAGAGAAGTTATATTCACTTACTTTTTTACATTTTGCTATGTTCTGCTCTTTCTCTCCACTTTTTTTCCTTTTCTTATCATTGACTTTTGTAACTCTTGTAGCAGTTAAAGTAATTGTAGTTGGTGTATGTTGAAAAGCAGTATACAGTTCCACAGGAACCTCATCACCACTCTCTGTTGCGCTGGTATCCCCATCTTTAAAACAAAGAACATTCTGTAAAAAATCAACTACTATAGAAAGAACATTCACTAGTTACTCTACACCTGCTTTTAAAAAACAAAAATGTGTACTGACAAATGCTTCAAGCACTCACATGCAAAATTCACCAACAGCTGCAACAGTATGAAAATGAATGACCAATGAGAAGCTGGTAAGTAACTGATGTTTGGTAACAGGTAAGAAAAAGATACCAAATTAATTTCATTCTTTGAATGGAATTGTATTATCACATTCCATTATAAGCAAAATTAGAATCAGAACAAAAATGCTAAAAAAATGTATTTGTTAACTCATTCACTTATATATAGCTTTTACTTGTAATATGGCTTTAGGGTTCTCTCAGATGACTATATTCTAGACAGGATTAAAATTAATGACTGCCCAGCATTCTTGTGAAGCCCTACTAATCAGTCATGTGTAAGTCGTAATCAACTATTTCAGCTTCAATTTGCAGTGTCAAGTGCCTTTTTCAGGGTAAATACGTCAATTTAGCCAAAAGCTTTGTCTCCTCAAAATCCCGTAACAATAACATTCTGCTACTAAGGGAGGAGAAAAGGGAAGTCTATTTTACTCATTAAAACAAGATCACACACAAACTGACAGATGTTTTTTCTTTCTGCTGTGCACCCGCAGACCTAAAAGCCAAAGCCTGAAATTTAGCATACGTCAGCATTTATGTCAAACATTTCCTGACCTGAAACAGGATTACCCTAGTTCTGTCAAGATGAAAGGCTGTGAAGTATAGGGAGGACTGGAAGAGAGATGGTGCACATAGATAGGAGACTGCTGTTCACATGTGCTCAGTACAGACTTCTCAGATTTTAGCAGTTTTTCCAAATATTCTGCCTTCAGTAAATATACTTCACACTAAGCAAGACTTCTTCTGAAACTGCATAGAAGCAGGCTTTACAAATAATGAGAACAGATAAAACATTCCTTCTGAGCTCAGAAGGATGTTGCCTTAATCAGTGCACTCAACGGTCCTAATTCTTGAAACCTTCTTTACTAAATAAAGAACTCCAGCTACTTAACCAGTATTTTTCTTGCTCACAACATTCCTTAACAGGATTCTTCTGTGCATAGCAAGCAATCCAATTGCACCATCTTGGTTGTTCTTTTGAACAATTTATTAGGCACTATATTTTTTTCTGAATTTGTTAGGAGCTATGATGTTTTCTGAATTTGTTTACATCTCTGCTGGGACTATTTTCTGAACTAGCATAAAAAAACCACATAGAAAGAAGAATTGTCTAATCAAAGAAAAATAAATAGCAGAGTAACCAACAACTGAGAAATGAAAACCCAAGACCCTCTTGAAATTGTCAGTGTTTGTAGTCCATACACTAGTGCCTACAGAATCATTATGTCACAGCCAAACACCTCCCCCGTCCCAACCCCCCTCAAAAACCCCACAAAACACTGTCTTCCTTAGGGAAGCAACATTTCAATATTGTTGTCTACACTGTGCCCCAACTTACAGTAAAGAATAATTACCTCAACCGAACATACAATTACAGAGAGTTGTTTTGAGACACTCCTTCCTAACCTACATAACCTGCTTTCACTTTGGAGAGCCTTAGTAAAGCACACTAAGGAAAGATTTTGTATCTTGGAAGGCAAGATACAAACTCTCCAAATTTCAGAAGAATTTATGGGCCCAGACTCATTTCCCCATAAGCAGCAAGTGATTTCATCAGCACCAATTTCAAGACCAGACAGCTTGAAGCAAGTTACACATCTAGATACTAGATCTTAAAAAAACAAAAACATAAAACCACCAACCAAAAAACCCAGCAACAAAAAAACCAAACCCAAAGCATCCAGGATACAACTGACTAGGGGCTTAACAAAGGTTCTCACTCCACTGAACCATAGTAAGCAATCCAATGCACAGTAAGCTGGATCAGAATTACACTTTTATACCAGAACAACAAAACCAACACCACCACATACAACCACAGGCCCCAGAACAATGGGCTATAAATGTTGCCACAAAAAAAGGTGATGTGGTTACACATAAAAGTTGAAGACTTTCACCAAATTTCGCATCATGTGAAATGTTCACTTAGAAGCTCTTTTCTTGAGGCAAACCAACTGATCTACTCTGGATGCAACATGGCTAAAGCAGCAACTCTATAGAAATCTTTACAATACAAAAACATTATACTGTAAAGTATTCCCATATCTAAATGAAAAGCCCTATTATACTGTCCTGGTTTTGGCTGGGATAGAGTTAATTTTCTTCCTAGTAGCTGGTACAGTGCTGTGTTTTGGATTTAGTGTGAGAACAGTGTCGATAACACACTGATGTTTTCGTTGTCGCTAAGTAGTGCTTACACTAGTCAAGGACTTTTCAACTTCCCATGCTCTACTGACTGAGAAGGCTGGAGGTGCACAAGAAGCTGGGAGGGGGCACAGCCAGGACAGCTGACCCCAACTGGCCAACGGGACATTCCATATAACATGCCACCACACGCAGTACACAAACTGGGGAAAGCTGGCCGGGGGGGGCCCCCTGATTGGGGACTGGCTGGGCATCGGTCGGCGGGTGGTGAGCAACTGCATTGTGCATCACTTGCTTTGTATATTCTTATTATTATTACTATTATTATTTTATTTCAATTATTAAACTGTTTTTATCTCAACCCATGAGTCTTCTCACTTTTACTCTTCCAATTCTCTCCCCCATCCCACCAGGGGGGAGGAGTGAGCAAGCAGCTGTGTGGTGCTCAGTTGCCGACTGAGGTTAAACCACAACGTATACATAACCCTAAATATATACTAACTCAAAGAACATCCAAGTAATGCAATCTTACCTTTAATCAAACACCTGTAACTTAGTAATAAGTTAGTTACAAGTAACATTCCACTGCTGTTGAATACTTAAAACATTTAATATATGCAAATTGATGCCACTTTTGCTTTTCCTACTTGGAATCATCTATGAAAACTGGCCATTTTTACTAATGTCTCATGGTAGACAGTTCATACTCAGAATTACTTTAAGTCTGACTGAACCATGTAATATCAGTCAACATACAAAAAGTGCATTTAGCCAAGCAAATGTATCGCCTAAATGAAAATTAACTAGAGATGCAAGCATACATTCATTTCAAGTTATGTATTATAAATCACAGTAATTAATATTGCACTTTAACTGAGTCTTAGACGAAACAGGATTAGAATTTATCTTTGTTTTTACTCTGTTTTGATACTTAAGATTTACCATTTAGTATTTATTTTCCTATTGAATGCATAGATTTTAAGAAATTGATCATCATGATTAAAGAGGGCTAAACACTAACTTCAAAGGTAAAATCTCTTCAGCTCCTGCTAAGATTTTGACTAAACTTAAGTTTATAGTAAATGATCAGATAGTGTGGCTACAAATCCTAAGAGATGACTTAAATAGCTCAGACCATCAACTTCCCTATCCTGTATGTAAATTCAAGTTCATTCTCACAATATCATACCACTTAGTGAACTCATTAACTCCAAATGCATTATAAATGTACTTGTTCTATTATTTTAATAGAATCAGCAAAAATTAATTATAAATTCTGAAAAAAATTGTACTATCTAGCAGGTCAACCAAAACTTTGCAAAGTAAGTTTGTGTTTGTTAAAATGAAACAGACAAAAAAAAAAAAGATTGTGGTGTTCTAAATGAGTCATTAATGCCTTTAAGGGACTTAAGACAGCTTAGCATTGGACAGCAGAAGGTGTCAACCGCACCAAGCAGCGCTATTAAGACAGACACACTTCTAGGCCACATCATGCACTTCAGAATTTCCTGAAGGCATACAAAGTAGGCAGCAGGACCTTATCTACATGGTATTTTTTAAAGAAATCCTAACACACACACACACTCGCACATTCCCCAGTACTTCAGAGACATGATTTGAAAGTAAAACATATTAAGTTTAGAATTACTTCCTCCCAAATTATGACTTTTGTAATAGAGCTTGAAAGTATCACCTGTCAGTCAAGAAACCCACGACGCATTTTGGTAATGGCTGGACAGAACTCCTGAAAAGTTAGGCCGGCTCAGTTTTGAAATTCTATAAGTGGTAGGAGAGCTAATTTCATAAAATACTGAGACTGAAATAGGTACTTGCACTACAAGCCTCATCTAGTTATCAAACGCAAAAAAAACCTCAAAACATCATATAATTCTATTACCTAAGTTTAGCAATTTTTCTTGTTGTCAAAACAAACCCAAAAACTTACCAATACACACAACCCAAATCTACAGCCAACAAATCAGAATTAGGATTCCCTCTCAAAACTATGTTAGGTTGTTTTAAATCTCAGTTATGTAATTCTTAAGAGACAGGAATATCACCTACAATGGAATAGTTTTAAGAGAGTAGTATGAGGATATGAGCAGTCTATACTATGAAGGAAAAAAATGACAGAGCTGTGAAATAATTTTTTTCCAAAAAGAAAGTAGACTTAGTAACCCTCTTATTGCAGAAGAAGAAACCTGAACCTCTTCCATCTTATCTTCAGGAGCTTACTCAAAGTAGTCTAGTTATTATAAAAGCTACATTCATTATTGTGAAACTTTAATAATGTTCAAACAGACTGAATTATTCCACAATGATAAGTAAAAAGGCAGCGGTGACAACCTTTAATAGAACACGTAGACCTGCAACAATTCTGATATGTTATCTTAGTAACAATAAAGTCAAGTAAAAGGCATTGATTTACCAAACCTTATATGCTGAAGGCTATCAAAATTGCAGGAACAGTGTATACACTCTTAAGTCTATACAGTTGGTATTTACTTATTTTATAACCTTTACTAAGGAAAAATCTTTAAGCTTTACTCACCTGACATATTTTCCCTTTTCCTTCGTTGCAACAGCACTGCCCTTTCTTTATCTAAACTCCTGAAATTAAAAAACAAATTTTATTCCATTCTTCACACTTATGCATCAATACATCTAAGTATTAAAACAGACCTTTTCATAGTTACCATTTTCCATTGACTATTACAGAATAAACAGTAGACTAGCTGAATGTTTAGATACTTAGAATCAGTTGTGCACTGTTCCATTCCATTTTAATCAAAGCACATACAAGTATCCAAATCACTTGAAAACGTAACAAAACTTGATAGCTCAGTATTTCATATATCAAGATATCAAAACTTGATACAAATACTCATTCCAGAGCAAGGAATCCTCCAAGTGAGCACTGCAGCATATTGGAATGGGGCCATAAAAACAAAAGACACCAAGAAATACTGGTGGGGCAGCTGACCTGAAAACACTGCTGTTAAGGGTCCTCAACATATGACAGACATGAATCGAAATATGGAATGGATTGTCTATGTATCAGTCAGCCTGAGTAAGGGTCCAGGAATCATTGCTATTTCGATAAGCATTTCAAGGGTTTATCCCTGCTGCCTAGTGAGGTGAAACAATGACTACTGTGAACAAGGGAATGGAGACTGGTAAGATCATCTGCACCAGAAATGTAGCTCCTTTAACTAGAATTGACAGGATTATGCTACATGGTCTGTGTTTTATCTGTTGGTTGTTCCAGTACCTCCTCTTTTCATATTCTCTACTCAATCTAGTTATCTAGAGTTCAAAATCAACCAAACTACTCACCTTGGTTGACAACGTTCACACAGATATATGTCAGGAATATGCTGCCTGTCAATCCCCATGCAGTCAATGTGTTGCCAGACACTTTAAGAAACAAAAATACACCTTTTTAAGTACAATTTTTAAAATTGTGTGCATAATACACACACACACATACACACAGAGAGCGAGCCTTTCTTTTTTTCATCATGATCTTTACTGAGATTGAATACTGCCTAAAACTACATCTCAATCACTGTCTTCGCCACCACTCTGCTAGCTGATTTTCTATTCCACTGATCACTGTAATTCCAATCTTGGGGCTGTCTCCTGGTGTCTTCTCTGCTTCTTTAGACTCATTTTCCCTCTTGGAAATTTTTCTCTAACACTAGAAATAAAAAATGGTAAATTATCACAATAGAGAACAAGATAGAGACAAATACCCTCAGCAACAAGACTTATGTTTTACATAGTAACAGGTGATTTGTTTTTAAACAAAAGGATTCCATTTCCTTTTATAAATATACACATAAAATACTATTTTTATTTTTCTATCTAAAAATATATACACAAATATATGGTTTTATCTACTTATATTTTAATAGAACATATATGTTTTTATACACACACCCCACATGACTGGTAGGCACTGTTGTGCAGCACAGGAAGAGCTTTAACTACTTCCCACAGTCAGGGAAGAGAGGCTGCTTACTAGACTGAAGGCTAACCGAAAACAGTAGTTTATGCTCATCCCCACATTGCTAGAAGGAACTGAGACACAGAAATCGTCGTTATCTTCCCACTTGTGAATTTATCACAGTTCTCTCCAACTCCTCACAATCTCTTCTTCAAAAGAAGCAGACTCTACCTAACTGGTGACTGCCTAGAGCTCCACTGCTGAAAGAACATCTAAATACATTTCAAAAGAAGGGAAAAGGTTATCAGAATCAAGGACCATCAAAAATTAAAAACAAGCTTGTTACGTAAGCAATGGAGCTCAAATTAATGTTTTTATTAGCTGTAACAATAATTTTAGAAATACACAACAATCTAATAAATTCAGCAGCGTTTGTTAAACATACTGAATGTAAAAATACAGGCTAATACTGAGTAATTCCAGAAACATGAGATTTATCTTCTCCTGTTAAGTACATCAGCTCTGAAAATTTCTAAGCTCATTTTTCCAAGTCCAAGTATTTAATAGCACCCACTTATTTTACTATGATCAAGTAGGTGCTTAAGCATGAACACAAGAATCTAAGTTAGTCTTTTCATAGTTATTAAAATTCTTAAAACTGTCCCTTGAAAATTAAGCATTCTTACCAGAAAGATCATGCACAGAGAACCAATATTTGAGAAGTTTCTTTCAGATTATTTTGCATCCTGCAAGTTACTTGATTTACATATACATAATTTACCAAGATGCTTTATTACTCAGTACATGCAGATTAAGAACCAATCCCTACATCTTTATTTCACCATACTAGCAAATAACTTGGACAAAATACCAAAGAGAGATCCTTTTTATAGGGGGAAAAGGATATACCCTTATTAAGCAACAATGCACAAGTAAAGGCATGAACAAATTAAAGAGCAGTCAAGTCAGACTGGAATAAAGTATAAAATACTCACTGGCCTTAACTAACTACCTTGCCTGTTAGAAAGCCATACAACCTTCAAACACTGTTTTGATGGAAGGAAACTTCCTGTGACTCAACATAATTAAAACACCATTTAGTTACACTGACTTTCAGTGTAGCTTGAAATTTTAAGTAATTTTTACCTTATAAATTAATTTAATATTCATTACCTGCATTTGTCACAACAGATCATATATCCATCATCATGTGTAAAGCCACAAATGCATCTGGTAATATCAGTTCCATAGCTTCCATCCTCTGACGTACTGATGGTAGTAGCACTGGAGGTTTCATCAAAGTTGGGAGTGGTAAATATGCCTACTTCATTCTTGCTTATAAGCACTGATGGAGGAGGAGAAGCTGGAGGCGTTGGAGGAGGCCGAGCACCATAGTTATGGTCCTAGATTTTTGTTGAAAGAAAGTTATAGCTCTTAAAACATCCATGCACCGATAGTTATTTAAGCCAAAGTGTAAGAATTCACTTTGTAAAGAATTTCAGAGACTTATTTTTTTAGTAATAGTTTAAAATTTTATCATTGCTCATTCTTGTTTTTCACATTCTCAACTATATTTTACATGTAAGTGCACTATGTTCTATGTTCTGTATTCTGCTTCTAATCAATCATCTTTAGTCAACTTACCCAACTCCCAGTAAGATATAAAAATGTAAGCATGAATCAGTTTTTCCAGTTAAGAACAGCAGATTTTACATAGTCTGTTTTATACAGAATACTTAGCATGAAACTTACTGCATAGGGCAAACCAATGTAACTGTGTGAATGTGAGCTGCTGGTATACAACTGGTGCGGATAACTGTTCGATTTTTCAACTACCACAGGGCTAGCTTCTACAGATTCTGGTCTGCAAGGCAAAAGACAGAAGAAGAATAAATACAACTAATATGTAATTTATATTAATAAGTTACAGGTACTCATTGCACAACTTCTAATTAATTGCCTGCTGTTCCTGTCTAAAGGAGTATACAAAAAGGGTGTGTGTGTGAGAACAAACTCACACAGCCCCAACTGCCCCCTCACCCCAAGAAAACAAAGGAAACCCACCCCTCTTCTTTCATTTAAAATGAAGCTTCTAGAGTGGCAGAGAACTTATACCTCTGTAGATACAAAATTTTTCTCAAAAAAGTGCATGCTGAATCATGCGACATAAGCTGCAAATATGGGACAGAAGAGCGTGTTACACACTTTGCCAGGGAGCCATCAGTCTGTATGCCCAAGTCTATAGAGTTGTAACAGAAGCCGCAGAAAGGACTTCAGCTTAATTATGACAAAAGACAGAAGCAGTAATTCAGAGAGTTGCAAACCGATATAGCCCTGCACTACCACCATCCTATTCAATTCTACAATGACATCTAGTGGTAGCATTAGTGCACCACCTGCAACCATCCATACGAACCAGTACTCAAGGCAGCAGAGTGCTGTTTCTACAACCAGAAATCGGAATAGGGCAAATCTATCTTAAAAAGGCAGTTTATCGATTTACCTTTAAATAGAAAGAAAAAAAAAAAAGATAGAAATTTGCAAGAGAAGGTTTTGTAGTGAAAGGCAATGCCACCTTTAATGCTCAAACTATGGTTTATATGCACTAAACCATAACATGAAAGACAGGAAAGATAAAGGAATACTAAAATAAGAGGATCTTTCTGAGCACAAGAAACTACACCTTCGTTTCCTTTCCTCAGCAGCTACATTCACGTGCGCATGCAAGCCTGTATATACTCTCATGACTGAGACACTTTTAGTCAGTAATTTGTAGCTTTTTCATTGCACCACATGATTCAATCACAGTAAGACAAACTTCAAATGAACCCAGTTAGCCAAAAAAACCTTTAGGTTTGGTTTGTTTTTTTTTTTTTTAAACACTGAAAGGCAGGACAAAATATCAATATCTAAAACTGAAGTGGCTTTTGACTCACATCACAAATCAAGCCTGGTTCACTTTTCTGATTTTAGTTTTATTATGCATGAAGTCTATTTCCATCACAAATATCTTAATAATTCCTTGAACTGATTTTTTTAAATAAAGTTGATATTTCTGAATCTTAAGTTAAAATAGGTATGTGTTTTTTCTTAGACATTAAGATATTAAATAGAGGCTTTTTTGTTATGCCATGAAGTGATACTAGTTTGATTTAAAAGGACACCAGCAACTTACATTTGTTGGTAACAGTTTTTGTAAGAATATAATTAATCATTAGCTTTCTGAAAACAACATACGGTATTTTCACATCTACTTGAAAGTGTCCTACTAACGTTTTTGGTGGCCTATTTCTTCTTATTAGCTTTTCCCCATGTGAGGTTACTACATGATAGAATTGTTTAAAAAGAAACACTAGTTAAAAACACTGAGTGAAGACTTCAGTTTCTAGAGTCCAAAGAAAAAACATCTTTTTTAAAACATTAATGTCTCTAAACAGTCACCAGCTGCATTTTTAGAGAGACAGAGCAAACACGTGAGTGCACAACTCATGTGAAGTATTAACATTAGAAATACAACTTCTGACTAGCATGAGACAAAAAACAACTCTGACAACGCTTGCCCTTCATTACCTCAAAAACCCAGAAAAATCCTCATTTACTCTCACACCACTTCTCAACTTGAAAATAATTTTATTCAGAATTTGTTGGTATTATCTTCCAGAAGCAGCCCAGAATTTGCCAGGTTCATCAAACCCATGACTAAAAAAAATAAAACAGACAAAAGTTGGAAAAGCTGTGCATTTCCAACAGATTTGCCTTTACCTATTTACTGACATAATGCATTTGTGCAGTAATCATACACCATTAATGTCATCCAGTTAATCCTTCTGACAATCTAGCCAACCAAAATGCCAATGAATGAGGCACTGACTATCCCATCCAGCATGGCTTGGACAGAAATTAACTTCTCTTTCTCCAGTTCAAGAGGGTCTTGACCACTGTATTGCTTCTACTACTATTCTTCAACATTTATTGAATGGGACAAGCAATATCACGGTTACTCTTACGCACTATGCGTTCAATGCCCAACCTAAGTCTTGTTTGCTTCAGTAAATGGAAAATACTCAGTCTTCAGAGCAGGAAGGCTTACTGATACAGGACCGGGGGCGGGGAGGGGTGTGTGGGGTGTGGAATTCAGGTACAATCCATCCTTCAGCAATGCCACAATTAATTTAGCAGAGTTTCCTTCATTAAAAATAAATATTACCACGACCTAAATACTAGCTACTTCAACATGGGAGCATTCAGTGAAAGATACCAGAATGGAAATGTCCTAAAAAGAGAGGTCATGCGTATTTCATCAACTGACTACAAAAATTAAAAAGGTATTCTAAATCTCTTGCAAAATATGAGGCAAGACTATACACCCTACTCCCTAAATCCATTTCTACCTACTCTAGCAATTTATAAACCACTTAAGAGAACCAAGTTTAATAGAGGCATAACAGTTGTGAGAAGCAGAAGCATTAAGCTTCCAAAAACAAAATACAGAAAACAAATACATTTATCCCCAACTATTTTAATACTCATAAAACAGATTCAGAGTACGGGGTTAAAAAGGAAAAAGCACAGCTTTACTTGAGCAAGGAAAGCCAG